>NC_080427.1:45555247-45855247 GCF_029873635.1 Malania oleifera
GTCCTGCAGAGCCTAGCAAACCTAGGCTGCTATGTAACCACCTCGCTGAATCTTCCCCGACCGGCGCCACTTTATCTCAATGTGCACTTTAGTGACGTCGCTATTCCTGATGCCTGATACCATCTCCATTATTATAAATCTGCGAAAATAAATGAGACATCTTCAAAATACAAGGCCGAACTAGAGTTCTAAATTACCTTAGATACCCAAAGGTCTGCCAATATCCGATCTACAACCATAAACGGTACAAAACCAACTTAGTCAATACACAAAAGCATATACCATCGAGGACATCATACCTAATAAAACCACATATTTGCCCCCCGTGCAGACCTCCACAAAACGAGCTGATCACCCACCAAATCACCCCGGCCCCATAGCTTGTCAGCTCGATCTCGAGATGTCCATGACAAAATCATTTGGATATTTTGGGATGAATGCCGCTTCTTAGTAAAACAGATTATTACTATATGTGTTGCCACCTAATTTTTTAATATACCAAAAATCGCGTCAAGTTGTTAAGTGACCACAGTTATGATTCATTCTCGAGAGTCATAACGCTATTCTCTCTCTCCCTCTCTCTCGATGCTCTCTCACACACACACGAACCCACAAATTATTTTAATAAAAAGTTCTCGAAGATAGGGGATTAAACCCTCCCATAAACATTTACTGGTCCCATCCCTCTCCTCTAATAACGTTTGCAACCTGGTTATCGCTACCCATCTATACCTGTAGGTATTACTTGCCTAATCTCAGCACCCGACGGGGAGAGTTTCTTGCCCACATAAAACATTCTTGCATTTATAATGCACATCACCTCACACCTTTCGACATTGAATAATATGCATTTTGCTTCCTTTGTTAAGCTATCCTGCTACAGTAATAACACCATTATATAAAACGTCACCATATTCGTACCAGTACCTCTCCTGGTAACTAATACAGCCAGTTGACTGTGATCCCCTCATGTATGGGATGTTTCAGAACGCGCCGAAAAAAAGCAGCAAGTCGTGGAACTTACTGCCTTGTGAGCGATCACCTAGACAACAATCAAAATAGCCGATCTACAAGATGCGCTGCAGCATCCACAATTCTAGTTGGCAGGTCTTATTTCCTTACTACTCACTAGTCCTGACCCACAGGAAGGTACAATATCATCTAATTTACTTCTGCCATTGGGCTCTGAACATAAACCAACCGGGTAAACGAGTACCTCTCAGGTACAAGTGTGGGGGATAACAGGACCAAAGTTGTTGACATTGCGGCTGCAAACCTGTTCCAACTGCTCACATACAAACTCATTCCTCGGGGTTTTCTAGCCATATTCTTGCAGTTTTTGGTCAATAAAATGTCTGTAGGAGAACTCCATTTCGGAATAAGAACACATCGTTGCATTAAAAAGCTTAGAACGCCCGGTGTCTCTTTCAAATAAACGCCTCCCCCGGACGCAAAGAGAAGCTCGGCTGGACACAACGCATTAATAAACCTCGTATTTGCAAAAGGCCATACTAGTGTGTATTTCACAAACTCGGTAGTTTTTCACAACACAGAGACAACCCACTTCGGTTATACAATATCAAATAGGAATCCGATTATTCAACATGACAAGACCACACGAAAAAAACAACAAAGACCTATTATTACATATTTGAAAAATCACACCCATAATTAAACAACCAAGAAAACTCTTTATAGTATATGAAGTTCCGGTATTAGCTCAAACAGCTCTCTACTAATCATTTTATTTCAAAGTCCTGTGCTATCATAATCCTAATAGTTTGTAAAGTTTCATTTTATTGAACGATTGGTTTTTGACATTAAACTTGTAATCATCATATACAGTATTTTAGAGCATTTTAATAGGTTAATTTGATAAAAACCTGACTTAACTTAATCCCCTTATACTTCATTTCTTGAAAAAAACTGATGTCCGTTCAAAAATGAAAACCCTATTGATTTTTTATCCCGTCGCCGAACCGAAAAACCGGACCAAGACGAGCGAGGAAGTTATGAGGAAGTTGAGTCCATAGTGGATTCAAGGTGATCCTACGAGGCGAGAGAGATGAGCCACGAGAAAGTGAGAGTAGAAGGAGGAGAGTAGTCCAAAAACCCTATAGCTAGGAAAGAGAGAAATTTTATATGAAAAGAATTATACGTTGATTAGCCCTTAATAAGCAGACTTCAAGATAAACACGTCGATGGTTTTTCCTGCCCTCATAAACCCGTTCCTGGTTTGCATGTGACCCCCCCTGTTTGAACTGAAAACCGGCGAGAATTTTCCCAACTCCAAAAGTACATCGCTGACGGTTTGGGTCCTTGCTAAACCAATTTCCTATTTATTGGTTTCCTTTCGTTTTTCCTTTAGAGTTCTCTCTTTCCTTTATTATTTTCTTTTTTTTAGTTCATAGAATTTCTCAAAAGCTGAGCATACAAAGATCACAAGAATCATTGGCAACCGTCTTCAATTCCTGAATGGCAAGGGGCATATTTCTAGGCTTTGTCACCTGAGTAGTGGCGACATATGTCCTGGGCAATGACAGCCCATTGTTGGGTAGTCGCGATTTCGCTGATTACAAGACTACCCAGTTTTCCTTCTAATCAAAATTAACTACTTCATGAGTATCAAAAGCTTAGAACGTTTGTACATACGAGAGGATAAGTTGGAACTAGCATGCGTGCCATTGTCCAGTATATCGGAGCCGATACCTATGGGTCACATCTCCTTTCCTAAGGTAGTTTGCAAGGAGCCATGGGTGTCTCACCTGACCTATCAACACAACATTTCATCTCAGACGTGAGGACAGCCGAAAGGACCAGACAAAGACGAAGGATATTTTGTGAGCTTTGGTGCTAAGACTTTATTGGTGTTTTTGATGAACAGTTTTAAGTCATTGGTGGAGCTGTTATTATAAATAACAGCTACTAGAAGACCAACATTGGGGATGGCCACCATAGGAAGCGGTGTAGGTCTAGGTAACCGATCGTCGTTTTATTGGAATGACAGTGTGGTGAAAAAAGGCGTTTTGGGGTATCTACAGTGTCACTATAACCTCGGAATGAAACTTATAGCTTATTTGAGAACAGAATTCAAAATAAGACTTGAGAGGCATAGAAACAGTTGATGCTCACACCGCAGCTATGGAAGCTGGAGGTTTGGTGCGGTAGATCATGTATTCCTTAAAGTTGCCTACGATAGAGAGAATTTGAGGTTTGGAGGCAAAATATGAAGGTTAGATCTTAGTTCTTATTGTCCATTTGAGCTATATGGAGAAAGTGGTCTAGTTCCTACAATTAGCGTTACACCGGACTATCCCTAATTCCTACATATTCCAAACGTATCTATTTTTGAGGAAAAGGATTACGTGTTGGAAATTGGTGTTATCCCCAAGTGTGGGCCATGGTGAGTTTTACAACCTTTTTTGCTCAGTTTAAATAGGTTATGTTGAGTTCATAATAGTTTTATATCCATCAATAGTAATATCGTATATATCAAAAATGATACAGCTATACGTTTCAAACATACAGAGGCACATGTCAAATCATTTAACTCAAAAGTATACATGCAAATAATTGTAACAGTAAATAAACAAGAATACACATATAAAAATTAAAAGTGCAGAAAGTAAATAAGATAGAGAGAGAAACACACGATATTTGTTATTGAGGTTCGGCCAAACCAGCCTACGTCCCTGCCTTGAGAATACCCCCAAGGATTACAGTATCCCTGCTCACTTAAACGGATGGAGTAAAGTCATTTTCATCCTTTCCTTACGGGGCGAGAAAAAACCCTAACTCAATTATCAGGATGAGCCTAACCGGTCTCCTTTACGGGGTGGAGATGCCCCAGTTCAACTCAATTCTCAAATTGAATCGAATCGGTACTCACTTACAGGACTGAGACTCTCTAGTTCAATTTACGGGTTGAACCCAACCGATCTCACTTACGGGGCTGAGACTCCCCAGTTCAATTTACGGGTTGAACCTAATTGGTACAATAAACAATTTTGTACATATAAAAATGCTTTAAATAGAAACATGGATGTACACATTAAAAAGCCTCAAATACCATGCACTCTCTTGTGATATGAGTCATGTTTAGTAGATAAAGGGTGTTTTCTCTCAAAACAATATTTTTCAATCTTTGAAAAATGATGTGTATGATAAAATACTCAAAGATATGACCCTCATAAAATTTCTCCTAAAAATAATTTTCTAGGAATAATAGGAGAACCTAGGGTTTTTGTGTTCAAATAAATTTTACACAAATAAAATATATATATGAGAATATATACGCGATAAATATATTCTCCAATAAAGATTTTTGCAATGACAAATATTTAGAGAAGCTAAGACTTAAGCTCAAAAATATTTGTGCACTAAATAATTTTCCTCCCAAGAATATGAAGATAATCGGGGGAAATCATAAGGCTACTCTCAAAATATGATTTTAAGAAAAATAAAGTATGTATGAGAGTGAGTGCTCTAAAAAGAAATGCCTCAAAAAAATATATGTTCTTTTTCAAAAGATTTTCAAAGGAATAATAAAGAGACTTTGGAGAGTATAAAATTTACCCCAACAATGATTTTTTGCAATAAAAATATAAGTGGGGGAAACTTTGATTAAGAAAATAATTTGAAAGAAAAATTAGTTAGTCAAAGTTACTATCTGAGTTATGAATAAGGTATTTATAGATTTTCAGGAAATCAAACCATTGAGGGACACGCTT
Source organism: Malania oleifera (assembly GCF_029873635.1). Taxonomy (NCBI): domain Eukaryota; kingdom Viridiplantae; phylum Streptophyta; class Magnoliopsida; order Santalales; family Ximeniaceae; genus Malania; species Malania oleifera. Next base: position 45,559,978 of record NC_080427.1, read on the forward strand.
TGTAAAAACCACCCCAAAAATAGAGATATAAAAAAATTAGTGAATTGATTTCAAAAAAATAAAAAAATAAAAATTAATTAATTAATTAATTAAATTTTTAATTAATTAACTAATTAATTAATCGGATTTAAAAGAAAAAGAAAAAGAAAAAAAAAAAGAAAATTAATTAATTAAAATTTATTTTTATTTTATTTTTTTTAATAAAATATATTATTATTAATATTAATTAAATATATATTTATTATTATTATTATTATTATTAGTATTATTATTATTATGTTAACCAACTGAAGCTTCTGAAGCGGTGGATTCTTAAAATTCACCCCCCCAGATTCTTCTTCTTCTTCATTTTTATTCTTTTCTTTTGCAACTCTCAGAACTCTCTCTCTCTCCTCACGTTCTCTCTCCTTCTCTCCTCGATTTCGCGACGGATTTTCGCCCGATCGAAAATCCGAAGATACCACTGGACTCCATTCGCTGCTGCCGTCATTTCTACTGAAGCGGATCGATGGTAGGAGCGGCGTAGGCATATTCCTTGGGGTAAGCCATTTCTCTCTTTTTCTTTAATTTCTTACAAAATATAAGCCCAATTGACGAACGGACACCACCATGAGAATCTAGGGATGATTCTCTACAAGTCTAGTGGGACGGAATTCTCGTGGGGGTGTCGGGCCAAAACTCCAAATTTGGGGTGCGGCGATTATTAAGGGGCTTATTTTTAATTAATTAGCATTAATTTAGAAATGCTAAAATATTAAGCATCTGCGACTGGAATAGGATTTCTGAAATTTAGGGCTCGGGTGAGCGCCGCGGGTGTAATTTTGGGACTCGCAGGCAAAATTTGAAAAATTAAGTAGGGATATTAAATAATAGTTTAAATATTAATTTAAGGTATATGGAGCCTAAGGAAGGCTAGATGAGTATTATTTTGGAGAAATAGATTAATAAATTTGGAGAAAAATGTAAATTGCAGGAATTAGATTTCGGGCGCCAAAGGCGTGAAATTTTGGGTTCTAAGGAATTTCTCAATAGTCAGGTAAGGGAATAAACTAAAGCAGTAATTTTTCATACAAATTATTATTGATTATGAGTAAATTTATTTTCAGAAAAGCATATGTTATATTGTGTATTACGCATGAAATGTACGATTGGGAAAAATACTGTTATGATGATTAAAATGTATATGTATGTATGAGATGTAAATAATTCACGTTTTTAGAATATGAAGTATGACTTTTAACAGCATATGTGTGGCATGAATATTATTTTATGTGAAATGTATTATGATGTGAAAGATTTTACGAACCAAGCATTTATGGAAATATGAGTTATGTTGTGATAAATGATGTATTTTCAGTATATATATACCTGAAACAATTTTGGCGCGAGGCCATATATTTATGTTATCGGCACGAGGCCGTATTTATGTTATTGGCGCGAGGCCATGTATTTATATTTTCGGCACGAGGCCGAATCTATGCTATCGGCACGAGGTCGTATTTATATTATTGGCGCGATGCCATATTTACTATGATTTTGGCGCGAGGCCATATGTATGATTTCGGCGTGAGGCCGTATCTATGTTTTCGGCACGAGGCCGTAATGATGTTATGTATGATCATGTATTATATGTTTTCATAACCAGGATGTTAGTTTAGTTCAGACTAGGAGCTCGGTACCGTAGCTATGGGTTCATTTTGGCACGAGGCCTTATTAGTGCTACCGTCCCACGAGGGGATGGGAGATGGATAGTCGATGTGGCTTTCAGTAGAGTGTGGACGTCCACCTGGCAGTCCGGACCAGGGTGTGGCGGGCTCATCGTACTTACAGACATATTTGATTCGGCAGTGGTCGGCCAGCCATTGTCGGGTCCCGCCTTCGGGCTGCACAACCCGTCATGGGGGGTAATACATGACACCAGCTAGCTAGTCATCCTGGGTTTGTTTTCAGTACTACAGTTATAACAGATGATTTTATGTATGATATGATTTGTTAACAGATGTGAAAATATATGTTTACCCAGTACGATATGATTATGTTTATAGAATTATGAAATGTACTGTATACGTACGAATGCATTAAATATTCATGTTGCCACACAGTTGTATTTAGTTTATTTTCCCTTACTGAGAAGTGTCTCACCCCCAAACTTAATTAATTTTTCAGGAGCTCCTGAGAGACTGGAGGGTCAGGGCCGCCGTTGAGCTAGTGAGATTACCCTGTGAGAAGGGTAAGATTTTGTAATAGTGTCAGAGTTATTTTGTGTTTGACCCTAGAGATAGTTGGATGTTTGTGAGGATGTATAGAATGCTCTGGTATTATGTTTTATGATTGGATGTTTGAGATTTTATGTTTACTGCTGCTAGGTTTTCCGCTGTGTTTGACAGGTGTCCCCGCTACCCACGGGTTCGGGTTGACCATTTTTATTTATTCTGTGATATTTTATGTTAAGAAATTGAGGGACGTTACATTTGGTATCAGAGCCTAGGATACTAGGTTCTGTAGACTCTAGAGTGCAGCAGTATTAATACCAGAGTATAGGATAAGGGGATTTGAGGTCTGGTTTTGTAGTCTAGATGCAGGACTTCCGTGGTGGTTTGTATGATTTTCCTGGGGTGACGATTTCAGGAAATTCATTGTAAACTATCGTCTGGTCGGGTATCTAGGTTGCAGGATTGAACCTTGAAATAAGATCAAGAGTGACGAGTTAATTAGGAAAATATACCATATGAGCTGAGTGATATGTATAGAGAATGAGGTTTTGAGTTAAGTTATTTATTCTTTCAGGATGGACCACGGTGGAAATAGTGCCCACGCCAGTGGGAGTGAGGGTGCTGGACCCTCAGGCGCTGCGGGTAGTGATTCAGATGCAGTCTTACGCAGCGTAGCACAGCAGGTTATGGCAGAAATTGCCAGGAGTTCGAGAGAACAGGGTGGTCCGTCTGTAGGCCACGGTTGTACGATCGAGAAGTTCATAAAGATGAATCCTCCAGCTTTCTCAGGAGGAACGGATCCTGCAGTCGCTGAGAATTGGGTGCAGGAGATGGAGAAAATATTTGCAATACTACAGTGTTCAGAGGAGCAGAAGGTGCTGTTTGCCACCTACAGACTGACTAGAGAGGCCGAGAGATGGTGGTCAGCAGTGAGATTGTTAGAGCAGCAGAGGACTATACCTGTAGAGATGACTTGGGAGCGATTTAGAGAGATATTCTTCGACAGGTATTTTCCAGCCTCTTTTAGGGAGGCTAAGATTACGGAGTTCCTGAATCTGAAGCAGGGACAGCTGTCAGTACAATAGTACGCGGCGAGGTTCATCGAGCTATCTCGCTTCGCCCCGTACATTATTCCAGATGATACGAAGAAGGTATGACAATTTGAAAGAGGCTTGAGGAGAGAAATTTACAAGCAGGTATCGATATTGAAGTTGCAGGACTTCACCGAGTTGGTTGACCGAGCCACTATAGCAGAGATTGGTGAGCGATTGGAGGCTGAGGAGCAGAGGCAGAAGAAGAGATCTATACCTTCTGATTTCCAGCAGGGAGCCGACCGTGCCGCGTGGAAGAAAGGTGGCTATTATAGGGACCGGAGACAGAAGACCGGGAATCGCGGTTTCCAGGGTGCACAGCCATCTCCCGCTTGCCCATCTTGCGGGAAGAGACACCTGGGAGAGTGTCGTGCTGGGCGAGGTGTCTGCTACAGGTGCGGGGAGCCAGGACATATGATGAGAGAGTGTCCGACACAGATTGGTACTGTTCCTAGACCTGCACGAGAAGGTTACCAGGCACCACGAGGAGGCCAGCAGAGGAATACAGCCCCAGCCAGAGTTTTTGCTTTGACACCGGGCGATGCTGAGGCGGCTGGAGATGTGGTGACAGGTACTGTTTCAATACTTTCATTTAAAGCTACTGTTTTGTTTGATTCTGGGGCGACGCATTCATTTATCGCCTGGGATTATGTTAAATTGTGTGGGTTTGAGCCTCAGCAGTTAGAAATTAGTTTGTCTGTTGCTACGCCAACTGGGACCGTAGGGGTATGTAGGAAGGTACTCAGGGACTGTCCAGTGGATATTCTAGGGAGGTATTTGTTAGCTGATCTGGTGATTTTAGACATGCATGGGTTTGAGGTAATCTTGGGCATGGATTGGCTAGCTGCCCACTATGCTAGCATTGATTGCCATCAGAGAGTGGTAGTGTTTAGACCTCCAGAGGGACAGGAGTACAGATTCGTGGGATCACGTGTGCGCACCCCACCTCAGTTATTATCTGCTATTCAGGCGTGTAGATTGCTATCAGAAGGTTGTCACGGATATTTAGCCTATGTGAAGGCTGTATCAGAAGGGGAATTGAGGGTGGAGGATATCCCAATGGTGAGAGATTTTCCTGATGTATTTCCAGAGGATTTGCCGGGACTACCTCCTGATCGTGAGGTAGAGTTTGTTATTGATCTGGTTCCGGGGACAACACCGATTTCGAAGGCGCCGTATAGAATGGCACCGGCAGAGCTAAAAGAATTGAAAGAGTAGTTGCAGGAGCTGTTAGATAAGGGGTTCATTCGGCCCAGTGTGTCACCCTGGGGAGCACCAGTTTTGTTTGTGAGGAAGAAGGATGGCTCGATGAGATTGTGCATCGACTATCGAGAAATAAATAAAGTAACTATCAAGAATAAATACCCGCTCCCGCGTATTGATGATTTGTTTGACCAGTTACAGGGGACACAGATCTTTTCGAAGATAGATTTACGCTCCGGGTACCATCAGGTGAAAGTCAGGGCGGAAGATGTTCTGAAGACGGCATTTAGAACACGGTATGGTCACTATGAATTTCTAGTTATGCCGTTTGGGTTGACGAATGCTCCTGCGGTGTTTATGGATCTTATGAACAGGGTTTTTCACCAGTATTTGGATCAGTTTGTGGTAGTATTTATTGATGATATACTGGTATATTCGAAGAGTGCAGAGGAGCATGAGGAGCATTTGAGTATAGTGTTGCAGGTGCTGCGAGAGAAGAAGTTATATGCAAAACTCAAGAAGTGTGAGTTCTGGCTGGAACAGGTTACCTTCCTTGGACACGTTGTATCCAAGGGTGGTATTTCTGTTGATCTGAGTAAGATTGAGGCGGTAGTTGACTGGGTACGACCAAAGAACGTGCACGAGACTATCAGGAGTTTCCTAGGATTGGCTGGGTACTGCCGCAGGTTTGTTGAGGGCTTTTCTCGATTGTCAGGCCCATTGACCAGATTGACTAGGAAAGGAGCAAAGTTTGAGTGGTCTGATGAATGTGAGCAGAGCTTCCAGGAGTTGAAGCAGCGACTCATCACTGCGCTTGTGTTGACGATTCCTTCAGGAGAAGAGGGGTTCGTAATTTATAGTGATGCGTCCCATAAAGGGCTCGGATGCGTGTTGATGCAGCGGGGGAGAGTGATAGCCTATGCCTCACGACAATTGAAAGAATATGAGAAGAACTACCCTACCCACGATCTGGAGTTGGCGGCGGTTGTTTACGCGCTGAAGATTTGGAGGCATTATCTATATGGGGGTAGGTGTGAGATATTTACTGACCATAAGAGTTTAAAGTATTTCTTCACGCAGAAGGAATTGAATATGAGGCAGAGGAGATGGTTGGAGCTAATAAAGGATTACGACTGCACTATTAGCTACCACCCGGGAAAGGCTAATGTGGTTGCTGATGCTTTGAGTCGGAAATCAGTGGAATCATCTGTATCTGCAAGGGAGATTCAGCATCCGATTCAGATGGATTTGGAGAGGCTTGGTGTGGAGCTGGTAGAGGGCGATCACCAGGTGTTCATTGCTGACTTGGTTTTGCAGCCGACTCTACAGAAGAGGATTAAAGCAGCTCAGAGGAATGATGCAGAACTAGTAGAGCTTATGGAAAAGGTACAGGATGGTCAGGAATCAGAGTTCAGCATTTCAGATGATGGAGCCCTGAGGTTCCATACCAGGTTATGTGTTCCTGCCGATCCTGAGATCAAGAAAGTCATTCTGGAGGAAGCACATCGATCCCTATATACTATACATCCGGGTAGCACTAAAATGTACAGGGATCTCCGAGAGTCCTTCTGGTGGAGCAACATGAAGAAGGAGATAGCTAAATTTGTGGGTCAGTGTTTGACGTGCCAGCAAGTGAAGGCTGAGCATCAGAGACCGGCGGGATCTTTGCAGCCACTCCACATTCCTGAGTGGAAGTGGGAGCATATCGCGATGGATTTCGTCTCAGGATTACCGCCAGCATTGCATGGACAGGACGCTATTTGGGTAGTGGTGGATCGTTGACGAAGACTGCCCACTTTTTGCTGATCAGAGTTAGCTACTCCATGGACAGATTGGCTGAGTTATACATCCAGGAGATAGTTAGACTCCACGGCGTCCCAGTGTCCATAGTTTCAGATAGAGACCCACGGTTTACATCTCGTTTTTGGAAGAGTCTGCAAGGGGCCATGGGTTCTCAGTTGTCGTTCAGCACAGCTTTTCATCCTCAGACAGATGGACAGACAGAGAGGACGATACAGATTTTGGAGGATATGCTGCGAGCATGTGTGCTGGATTTTGGAGGTTGTTGGATGCAGTATTTGCCACTAGTTGAGTTTGCGTATAACAACAGCTACTAGGCCAGCATTGGGATGGCACCGTATGAGGCACTGTATGGCAGGAGGTGTCGATCCCCGTTGTACTGGGATGAGGTTGGAGAGAGACAGGTATTGGGGCCGGAGTTGATACAGCAGACTCATGATAAAGTCAGACTCATCAGAGACAAGATTAGGACAGTGCAGAGCCGGCAGAGGAGTTATGCTGATACTCGTCGGCGAGAATTGGAGTTTGACACAGGAGATCACGTGTTCCTGGAAGTGGCACCGTTGAAGGGTGTTATGAGGTTCGGAAGGAAGGGTAAGCTGAGCCCTAGGTATATTGGACCATTCGAGATTCTTGAGAGAGTGGGTCCAGTTGCCTATCGTTTGGCATTACCACCGGTCCTATCTAGGATCCATGACGTATTCCACGTTTCTATGCTGAGGAAATACGTCCCAGACCCCTCCCATGTGATTAGATATGAAGCACTGGAGTTGGGTGATACTTTAGCTTATGAGGAAGTGCCAGTGCAGATTCTTGACTGGAAGGAACAGGAGTTACGAACGAAGAAGATTCCACTGGTAAAAGTTCTGTGGCGCAACCATGCCATTGAGGAGGTTTCTTGGGAACTAGAGGATCAAATGCGTCAGAGATATCCGCACTTATTCAGTGGAGTTTAGAGCTGAGTCAGTCAAGTGAATGGAATAGTGTTGTAGTTTTTATTTGTGTAGTGTAACGTGAGATAGATAGAGTTTTTAGTTTTGAAACGTGAATGGTTTTGAGAGAATTTTGAATAGTTGTAATCTCTCAGAGCCCTCGTTGTAACCACGGTATTCCTTCGCTATAAGTGAGGGTAATTAATAAAAATAAGAAGTGTTTTCGCTAAGGAAGGGAAACAGGAGAAATGACAAATTTCGAGGACGAAATTTTTATAAGGAGGGGAGAATGTAAAAACCCCAAAAATAGAGATATAAAAAAATTAGTGAATTGATTTCAAAAAAAAATAATAATAATAATTAATTAATTAATTAACTAATTAATTAATCGGATTTAAAAGAAAAAGAAAAAGAAAAAAAAGAAAAAAAATTAATTAAAATTTATTTTTATTTTTATTTTTTTTAATAAAATATATTATTATTAATATTAATTAAATATATATATTTATTATTATTATTATTATTATTATTATTATTATTATGTTAACCACCTGAAGCTTCTGAAGCTTCAGGTGGATTCTTAAAATTCACCCCCCCCAGATTCTTCTTCTTCTTCTTCATTTTTATTCTTTTCTTTTGCAACTCTCAGAACTCTCTCTCTCTCCTCACGTTCTCTCTCCCTCTCTCCTCGATTTCGCGACGGATTTTCGCCCGATCGAAAATCCGAAGATACCACTGGACTCCATTCGCTGCTGCCGTCATTTCTACTGAAGCGGATCGATGGTAGGAGCGGCGTAGGCATATTCCTTGGGGTAAGCCATTTCTCCCTTTTTCTTTAATTTCTTGCAAAATATAAGCCCAATTGACGAACGGACACCACCATGAGAATCTAGGGATGATTCTCTACAAGTCTAGTGGGACGGAATTCTCGTGGGGGTGTCGGGCCAAAACTCCAAATTTGGGGTGCGGCGATTATTAAGGGGCTTATTTTTAATTAATTAGCATTAATTTAGAAATGCTAAAATATTAAGCATCTGCGACTGGAATAGGATTTCTGAAATTTAGGGCTCGGGTGAGCGCCGCGGGTGTAATTTTGGGACCCGCAGGCAAAATTTGAAAAATTAAGTAGGGATATTAAATAATAGTTTAAATATTAATTTAAGGTATATTGAGCCTAAGGAAGGCTAGATGAGTATTATTTTGGAGAAATAGATTAATAAATTTGGAGAAAAATGTAAATTGCAGGAATTAGATTTCGGGCGCCAAGGGCGTGAAATTTTGGGTTCTAAGGAATTTCTCAATAGTCAGGTAAGGGAATAAACTAAAGCAGTAATTTTTCATACAAATTATTATTGATTATGAGTAAATTTATTTTCAGAAAAGCATATGTTATATTGTGTATTATGCATGAAATGTACGATTGGGAAAAATACTGCTATGATGATTAAAATGTATATGTATGTATGAGATGTAAATAATTCACGTTTTTATAATATGAAGTATGACTTTTAACAGCATATGTGTGGCATGAATATTATTTTATGTGAAATGTATTATGATGTGAAAGATTTTACGAACCAAGCATTTATGGAAATATGAGCTATGTTGTGATAAATGATGTATTTTCAGTATATATATACCTGAAACAATTTTGGCGCGAGGCCATATATTTATGTTATCGGCACGAGGACGTATTTATGTTATTGGCGCGAGGCCATGTATTTATGTTTTCGGCACGAGGCCGAATCTATGCTATCGGCACGAGGCCGTATTTATATTATTGGCGCGATGCCATATTTACTATGATTTTGGCGCGAGGCCATATGTATGATTTCGGCGCGAGGCCGTATCTATGTTTTCGGCACGAGGCCGTAATGATGTTATGTATGATCATGTATTATATGTTTTCATAACCAGGATGTTAGTTTAGTTCAGACCAGGAGCTCGGTACCGTAGCTATGGGTTCATTTTGGCACGAGGCCTTATTAGTGCTACCGTCCCACGAGGGATGGGAGATGGATAGTCGATGTGGCTTTCAGTAGAGTGTGGACGTCCACCTGGCAGTCCGGACCAGGGTGTGGCTGGCTCATCGTACTTACAGACATATTTGATTCGGTAGTGGTAGGCCAGCCATTGTCAGGTCCCGCCTTCGGGCTGCACAACCCGTCATGGGGGGTAATACATGACACTAGCTAGCTAGTCATCCTGGGTTTGTTTTCAGTACTACAGTTATAACAGATGATTTTATGTATGATATGATTTGTTAACAGATGTGAAAATATATGTTTACCCAGTACGATATGATTATGTTTATAGAATTATGAAATGTACTGTATACGTACGAATGCATTAAATATTCATGTTGCCACATAGCTGTATTTAGTTTATTTTCCCTTACTGAGAAGTGTCTCACCCCCAAACTTAATTAATTTTTCAGGAGCTCCTGAGAGACTGGCGGGTCAGGGCCGCCGTTGAGCTAGTGAGATTACCCTGTGAGAAGGGTAAGATTTTGTAATAGTGTCAGAGTTATTTTGTGTTTGACCCTAGAGATATTTGGATGTTTGTGAGGATGTATAGAATGCTCTGGTATTATGTTTTATGATTGGATGTTTGAGATTTTATGTTTACTGCTACTAGGTTTTCCGCTGTGTTTGACAAGTGTCCCCGCTACCCACGGGTTCGGGTTGATCATTTTTATTTATTATGTGATATTTTATGTTAAGAAATTGAGGGACGTTACACGCTTATCATTTTGAAAATGTTTAAGTGAAAAATTAATGACGATTAGTGGTTAAAAATTAAGCCAACCCGAGAGATTTGGTCAACCAAGGACAAGGTTCGGTCGACTATATCAGGATGTTTCTGAACCCTGTGTGGGTTCGATTGACGAAGGCAAAGATTGGTTGACCATTCATATAGATTTGGTCGACCAAGGTCAATTTGAACTACAAGGTTTGGTCGACCAAGTAGTTGGGTTGTCAGAGGTTAATGGTTCAATTCATCGAGGACAGTGTGTTCAATTTAGTATGGTCGACTGAGTAGAGTCAACATGTTGACTTCTGACTTGTTCGTTCGACCGAGACATTTATACTGCCAAGGGTTCGGTCGATCAGGCTTTTAAATTAAGTCGAAAAATCTAACATCTGTTTTTGCCCCAATTTAAACCCTAAGGACATTTCAAAACCTTTGTATGATGTTAACTTTTATGAAAAAGGTTTTTAATGAAAAATTCAATGTCCTAAGGTCTGTTAATGGCTTTTGGTTCCCTACAATTGGTCTATGGTTTTGTCTAAGCATTCAAATCATATCATTCAAGATGTATGCATTATTACTGACCAAATTTTATAAATAAAACTTAAATACATTACAAGATAAAATAATAAATGTCTTCTTCTTTTTCTTTTGCTCTTTTGACTTCATGGAATATGTCTGATCATATAGGCTTTAAATCCTACAAGCTTCCATCGTCGTTTCCTTATGTACGTGTTAAATTAATGGATTTATTCACATACTAAATACACACATAAGAAACATGTGCTTTGTCAACATCAAAACAGGGATCAGACTCAAAAAGTCAACAGTATGTCATAGATCCCTCCTATGTGATTAGTTATAAGACACTGGAACTTAAGGATACTCTGTTATATGAAGAAATGTTAGTGCAAATTTTGGACCGGAAGGAACAGGAACTACGCACTAAATAGATTCCACTAGTAAAAGTACTATGGCGCAATCAAGTAGTTGAGGAGGCTTCATGGGAATTAGAACATAAGATGCGCCAAAGATATCCACACCCGTTAAGTGGGACCTAGAATTGAGTTAGAAAGAGTAAAAGTAAATGATAGTGTATGTTTATTAACTTATACGGTGTAGGGTAGGGAGTGTTTTTTGTTTTGGTTATGAATGGTTTTGGGAGAGTATTTCTTTTATGTGATTGATTGTAATCTTCCAGAACCCTCCCTTGTAACCACAGTATTCCTTTGCCATAAGTGAAGGTAATTAATAAAATTTCAGAAATTTTCCTTAAAAATTGAAGCAAGTGCTAAATAGCAAATCTTGATGACGAAATTTTTTGTAAGAAGGGGAGGATGTAGAGTTCCAAAAAATTTAAATAATGAGAAAATAAAGAAAAGAGGAAAATTTGGTTTGGTGTAGACCAAACCATCAACGATTTGGTGGGAGGCCTGAAAACCGTCGACGATTTTGAGTTACCGCAACCAGGTAAGGGTAAAACAGTGAAAATGAGTTTGGTTAAAGACCAAATCATCGACAGTTTCAAAGCAATTCGTCGACGGTTTTGCTGCGGGTCAGTGTACTATATAAGGAATTCAAGTCATAATTTTTGGAGTAAAATCAAATTTTTTTCTCTCTCTTTAGGGCTACTGCCACCACCCCTTCTCTTACCAAGAATTTAAACATTTCAGGAAATCAAGTTAGACAAACGGAGCGAGCTCCGAGATAGATGAGATCTAGTACCCTAGTATTTAGGGTAACTGATTTTGAGTCGGGGATATGTTCTGTATAACCCCTAAAGTATTTTACGGATTTTTGAGGATGTATATATATATATATATATGTGTGTGTGTGTGTGTGTGTGTGTGTGGGTGTGTGTGTGGAGGTTATAGCACTTTGGTATTGTATATGGGACTCAGACACTTTATGTATTCCGCTGCATGGATAGTGTGTATTTATGAACAGATATATCCCCAGTATTCCACTATGGACAGAGTTGACATTGTTATCGCGGTACCAAAAATATTTGATAGATGATTGATTATTGCTGTTTATTGTATTGAAAAAAAAAATGATAGAAAAGAAAAAAAAATAGTAGGAAAATCTGGGTGTCACAATTAGTATGTTAATAACTCACAAACTTTGTCCCTAATTTGTTTAAATAATGGTTAAGCACCCAAAGGAAATGGATCAAATCAAGTGCTTAAATGGTTTTCTGAAAAGGACTTGGCCTACAGAAAATAGTCGATGGGTTGAGAAGAGTTCAGAAAAGCCGTCGACGATTTAAGCCAAAATATGGTTGTTTTACAGAAAACCGTCAACGGTTTGGAAAAAACCTAGAAAATCGTCGACGATTTTGTACGGAGGCATACTGTAATAAATGCACTAAAACGACTAGTTTTTTTAATTTGTCTTGCCTCATTAAATGCCCAATGGCTAGCCAACAATTATTTCCTCTCCTTTGCCATAAATATACTCCTCGAGCATTCATTAAGAAATTAATTGAGCATTGATTGTTTGTGAAGTTAGTTGAAGCATTCATACTTGTTCATCCACTTGCTCAAGGCTCTTTTGCTACTTGTTCTTAGTTACACATTAGTTGCAACAAAGAGTAGTGTGAGGTTTATATTGTATCATCAGCTCAAGAAGGAGCAGCATATTGTAATCTTTCCATTTATTGTTGTTTGTGAATCTTGAAGGCTTTTGGTGAGCTTTCGTTGAGGTAGTTCTTGGTGAACACCTAGGAATGAAGCTCTTGGTGAGCAGCTGGGTTTTGAACCCGTGTTGTAAATGTTTCTCCGCTTTGAAGGGGATTGTTTAGTGGATTTGGGAATCCTTTAGTTGGACTTAAGGCGTGGACGTAGGTTCGGTGCTGAATCGTGTTAACATCGCCATGTTAAGCTTCTCTTTCCCTTGTCTTTCTTATTTTACTTGTTTGTGTTTATTTGTTTTCAAATATATTGTGGTATATTACTCTTGCTTTTTGCCAAGGAATTTTTGTGTTTGTAGAAAAATTGATTATCTGCGAAGAATGTCTATTCACCCCTTCTAGATGCACACTCGGGCTGAAAAAAATATTTAAAAATGATCAAAATAATAAAAGTACAAAATAAAGCACATTAAAAATATCATAATAAAAATTAAAAATTATTGTAATTAATTTACTTAATTAATATATTTCACAATTCACATTACAAACAATCTTATTGTACATGGATATAGAAAATTGAAAAAATATAATCCAAACAACTTTTATTATTTTTCATTTTTTGAAATGTTATAGATATTTTTTGTTTCAATTATATTTTAAATTCACATGATTGCTTTATTCTAATTTTAATTGAAAAATATGTATAAAATGAATGATTAATTTCACAAAAGTTAATTTTCGAAATTAAAGCATTATAACAATAGGTTGCTAAAATAACTAAAAATATTGTTAATTATGGTTGGTTTTTTATTTGCATTTTCTCATTATTCCAAATACTATCTTATATAATATTTTGGAAAATTGAAAAATAATTTGCCATTTTTGGCAATTATTTTGATATAAAAATAAAAAATATGTTTTTTTACTAAAACAAACTTTTTTATTTCCTATCTTTTTCAATATATATGAATCTGAAAAACTAAAAAATAAATTATAGTTTCTACATTATTTAAAAAATTTTAAAATAAAATAAAAAATATTTTCTACAACTAACAGGTCCTTAATTTTTTTATGCAGGGCTGTCTACATTTTTTCAGGAATATGTCTTTTATAAACACAATCTCGTAAAAAATTGAAAAAAAAATTTATCTTAAGAAAATGTTATACATTGCATTTTACGCGGTTTGATTGGAATCCATGGAAGATAAGGTTTTATTTATAAACAAAATACATATCACTCACACACACACACACACACGTGCTTTCAATATTTGTTTGACTAATAACAACAACAACAACAACAATAATATAACACACACACACACACACACGGGCTTTCAATATTTGTTTTGACTAACAACAACAACAACAACAATAATAAGTTTTAAGAAAAAAAATTTCAGAAAATATGGGAACTAGTATTAATTATATTGGTTGTAATTGATTTTCACTTCAATTATCTCTCTCACATACATATATACACACATGCGTACTAATTTTTGACACACATTATCTATGTGCGAAAATATTTTAGGGATTTAATTTTAGCATTAATTTATTAAGTTTTCTATTTTTCGAAGTGCGGGGAGATGGTCAATCTGTTTTAGAAGCGATTGTACCTTAAAACAAAAAACAACTTTTTGTTTGAAATATAATGAACAAGAAAGTATTTTGAGGGAATTCTTCTTGAAAAGAAAACTTATTGAAATGATTAAGATAATATAAGATAAATTGGGATTTGTTTAATTAGCAATAGAGATGTTATAGTCCTCCAATGGTGGCTCATATGATAAAATCAAGGCTATATTGCTTAAATGCTCAGGATTTGAGTCTTAGAGATCACGATTTTTCATTTGAAATAAAATCTTAATGTTTAATGGGAGAAGGGTAAAGGGTGGACCCATTACCTCGATGAATTAGTCGTGTGTCCAAAAGTTGTTGGAAATCATTTTTTTTTTTTTAAAGTAGAGATATCATATATAGTTGGTTCAACTTTTGATTTGGTCTACTAATCTAACCAATCTAATGATTATAGTTTATCACCCATTTGAATTTTAAAATCATAGCTAAAACTAAAATGTATCAATTTTTTATAAGATATTGTAAATAAATTTCAAATGCAAATGTATGCGCACGCATGTCTATATATATTTACACGCACACACACACACACATGTTTATATACTTGCATATTCAAATTTTATTGAAAACGCATTAGTTCATCCAAATATAACCAGTGTGTTGCTAGCACAAAGCCTTTCCCTTTTGGAGGGTTATTGAATTCAAACTTGTAAGTTGAAAGGAAGAAGTCTTTGGAGGTTAAAGCCTTAATAGACAATTTATGGTTTTGGAAATAAATATTAAAAGTTAGGGTCCAAGCTTATCCTCATATAAAACATGAGATCGACAATGATAGAGCTACTCATTTGTTTTTTGACAGTTGACACCCTTTTATCTCCTTCTCCATCATTATAGTGACAAACTTTTGGTTGATTTGAGCCTTCCTGCTAAAGCTATAACTAGTCCAAATATCTTCACAAATTCCTAGAAGGGGTTAGAAGGCAACCAACAGATGTTTCTGACCTCAAAGATCATATTGACTTTTAATCTTTAGCACTTTGTAGAAGACATGATTTTCTAGAGTTTTACCTCCAATGGCATTTTGCTTTCTCATTTGTTTGGGAGGCTACGATGATAAGAGGAAAACTTGTCACTTTATTTAAATTCATTTGGCTCAAGCGCAGCGACCTTGGATTATCTTTTATATCATGATTGACTTTGCTTAATAGATTATATGTCTTCAATAAGATTGTAGAAATGAAGAGGGACAATTCAGACAAATTGCAGAACTTATGTAAAAGATATTTACTTTCAATGTAAAAGATAGATATATAGGCCGTAAAAACTTTGACCTCCTATGTATCTTTTGATTTTGCTACCATATATTAATTTATAATTTTTATACAATTTTGTTAATTTTACCTCTTGATCGGTTCACTAAATCTTAATTATTTTAAAAAAAATCATCAGTCCACTCGAGAGAGACACACACATATATATATATATACACACACATGCGCGCTTGTATGTGCCAAGCCTTTGTAGCTGAAATTGCGTCTCGCAAACACGATTTCCTAGGAATAGCCTTGTAGATAAACCTTCTCACCCGCGGAGTACTGGTATCTCGCCAACGTCAAACCCTAGCTGGACGTTTGGAGTTCGGATCCGCGTAGGTGATTCAGGCATCCATATCCTTGCTCATCTCAACCCTTGAGCCCCAACCCGTACCCTTTAGAGCGTCAAGATAGTTCGTATTTTGACGCAGTTTTGACGAAGAGCAGCACATGGCAGAGTTCGACAATGAAGAGGAACAGGCTCAGCCTGCATTACATTCAAAGAGGAAACCTGATCCAAAATCCGAAGATGATCAAACGAAGAGGCAAAAACTAGAAATTTCTGACAATAACGCTTCTCCCAGCCAAGACAAAGCCAGTCACGACGGAGCCTGTTCGGTCGCCGGCGGCAATTACGAAGATGACGACGACGACGACGACGACGACGACGACGAAGAGGTCTACGAAGATGAAGACACTGAAGATGACGAGGATGAGGAGGAGGAGGAGGAGGAGGAGGAGGGTGACGACGATGAAGAGGACGGTGAGGATTCCAGTCGAAATAGACCAGAGCTTGATCGCAAGGGGAAGGGCATTTTGCGCGATGACGACAAGGGTAAAGGCAAATTGATTGCCGAAGAAGAAAGCGAAGACGACGGGGACGACAGTGATCTCTCGGAGGATCCGCTTGCGGAAGTCGATCTCAATAACATTCTGCCCTCGAGGACTCGGGGACGGGTAATCCGACCCGGCATATATCTTGCCAATGATCCCGGCCACGGCAGAGATAACAGTGATACTTAAGCCGCCGGAGAAGAAGGTTAGTAAAAAACGAGTGAAGTTAGTCAATTTGAGTAGGAGATAGTACTTCGATTAGATAATCATGTTAATTTGATTGTTGCGGGAACAATGTGACGTGGTTTTTGAGTTCTGAGTACATCTTGTAAACTGCAATTTAGTTATGTTTCTTTTTTCCTTCCTCCAGTTCATTCCTTTTTATTGTTGAAATTATCTTGTTCTTCCCTTTTTTTTTTCTTGCCTTAAAATTTGCTCCATTGTAGATGTTACAGTTATGGATTGTGTTGGTTCCACTGATGTGATCAATGTGAAATGCTACTGACATGCTTGTCGGAATTTAACATATTCCACAAAAAAAATGCTGTAAATTTTATAGACTGCAGGTGGGAACTCGTATTTTATTTTTTGAATTTGAAATAGGGTGGCGATTTTGGTCAAACTTCTGTGTTAAGTTATATGAAAATTTATCAAATGGAGTCAATGTACCAGTACAAACACAAATAAATCTTTTTCCCCATCATTTAAGGTGAAATAACACAGTTTCAGAAATATCCCCTTTCAATCTATCAGAATGTTGGCCACTCTGTCAACACAAACAAAAAGTGAAGAGAGGGGGGGGGGGGTGAACTTTTTGTATCTTGACTCCAACAATTTATCCTTGAAAAGTTTTATAGTTGCCCAAATCCATTTTCTAGCTTTTGCCAACTTGTCTAGTGAGACTGTTTCTATGGCATCTTCACCATATGTAATTACTTTCAGCAAGTGTCTTGCTTTCTGTAGAAACTCTGCAGAACCTTGGCAAAACAATCAATGAATGTGTTTGTACTACATATTATGAGGGTTTAGCATTCACTTTTTGTTCCCACAAATTAAACTTGAAGTTGGATGTCTATTTGCAGTTTGCACTATATTTTCAATTTTGTATGATTCGGTTAAATTCTACCCCCTTATTATTTACAAAAAGTGATGTACCATTGAAGAGGAAAAAAGGAGAGAGAAGAGTGAGAAGGAAGAAGAAGATATGATTTTTTCCTGTTTGGGGGGGAGGGGGGGATCACGCTCAACTTCCAAACTTTAAATTCACGAAGATGTTTTTATCCATGACCTCATCACTCTTATTTATAGGAAAGATTAAAAAACAAGAAATTACACACAAATTCTTTGAGCGACATTCATTTACCAACAAACTCCACATACAAATAAGCCTAGATGGTCATAAATTTAATGCATTGGGGTTAGTAATCAACAGTCCTTTGACCTAATTTTTTTAAATCAGCCTCCAAATATGGTTAAGATAATCCATCCATTTGCATGCTTCCCATCCTACATCAAAATGTCACATTACATGTAAAATATAAGGATGGAAATTAATGATAACTAGGCAGAATGATGTTTTGGGGAATGATTTTTTCCCTTGCTTTCTTGTGCTTATGGGATGCAACACAACTAACAACCTTTGGGATTACAAGTGCATAATGTTTGTCAGTTGTTGCTATCATGAGAACGATCTGTGAAGCTAGGATGGCAGCAATGGCTTTATTGCACAAAAAAATGTGCACATTCATTTACAAAAGAAACCCCACATACACATAAGCTTAACTAATAAGTAAACTAAATACATTTGGGTTTAGGATCCAACAATCCTTTGACCTTATTATTTGGAATCAACCTCCAAAAAGGTTGAGGTGATCTATTCAAAAATAAGGATAGCTATAGAAATTGAGAATGATATACTAGGTAGAAACATTGAATGTTGTTTTGTGGAATGGTGTTTTCCCTTGCTTTTTTGGTGCAACAGCTAACAACCAGTGAATTGCCAGCGCATAGGGTTTCTCTGTTGGTGCTGTCTTGAGAATGATCTGTGAATGCTTGGATGGATAACAATAGCTTTGTTGTGCAAAAATTTTGGTTGTATTTAAACTGCGAGAATGTAAATTGACGGGTTTAGGTAGGGTCACTGGTTAGTGGCAAATATCAAACTCTTAGCAATTATATTGGATTTTGTTTGGATTTTTGATGGAGGGATCCTTAAGTTGAGGTCTTTTCATGATCTGTCCCAATTCAGGTTCCTGATCAACCATAAAAATATTTATTCTCGTTGGACTTCCAGAACACTATATATGTAGTTTCACTCTTATGACCAAATGAAACTACCTCAAATACAGTACTCTTGACTCTGGACCTGTTTCTAGAAGTTTTTTATGGCAATTGTTTTTTTTTCCCCTGATCAACCATAAAAATATTTATGCTAGTTGGACTTCCAGAACACTATATATGTAGTTTCACTCTTATGACCAAATGAAACTACCTCAAATACATTACTCTTGACTTTGGACATGTTTCTAGAAGTTTTTTATGGCAATTGTTTTTTTTTTTTTTGTTAAACAAAAACAAACTAGATAAAATACATCAGAACATAAACTAATAGAACCAAAAATCTAAGTTGAAATGGTCAAAATATGGGGATTGTAAAGCTAGATTGTTTTGTAGAGTGGTTAAGGGCAGATTAAAGAGTAGGACAATGATTTGGGAGAGGCAATTAAGAGCCATTAGTTGATCGCAGGTGAGATTACTTGTTTCTATAAGAACTGTATTAGGAGGAGAATAACAATTATCATAGAGGCTTTACTTTAAGCTTCTATTTCTTTGGCGAATCTGGAGTGGCTAGAGTGACCTCTTTAGCAGGAAAAGGAGAGGAAATTGGTGTTTGAGAGAGAGAGAGAGAGAGAAAGCTCTGGGTCCTCGTGGGTTTTTTCCCCTTCAAGCATATTAGGATATTACTATGGTTGGCTTGTCAAAGGTTTTAGGAGATAATACTTTGATTAGATAATCATGTTAATTTGATTGTTGTGGAAACAACGTGACATTGTTTTTCAGTTTTGAATACATTTTTTTAACTGCAATTTATGCATGCCTTTTTTTTACCCCCCTTAGTCTGCTTCTTTTTATTGTTGAAATTGTTGTTCTACTTTTTCTTTTCCTGCCTTAAAACCCATTGCAGATGTTACGTATATGGATTGTGTTGGTTCTGCTGATGTGATCAATGTGAAATGCTACTGACATGCTTGTCGGAATTTAACATATCCCCCCAAAAAATTGCTGTAGTGTGATCAAATGAATCCACAGCAAGAAATTTTATAGATTGCATTTGAGAACTCGAATTTGGTGACATGAATTTGAAATTGGGTGATTTTGGTCAAAATTTCATGTTAAATTATATGGAAATTTATCAAATGGACTATTACAAACACAAATAAATATTTTTCTCCATCATCTAAGGTGAAATAAAACATTTTCAGAAATATCCCCCTTGGATCTGTCAGAATGTCAGTTACTCTGTCAACACAAACAAGAACGTAAGAGAGTGGGGAGGGGAATTTTCAATATTTTGACTCCAACAATTTATCCTTCATATAGTTGTCTGAACCCATTTTCAAGCTTTTGCCAACCTGTCTAGTGAGACTGTATGGCATCTCCATCATATGTAATTACTTTCCGCAAGTATTTGCTTTTTTGTAGCAACTCTGCCAAACCTTGGTGAAACAATCAATGAATGTGTTTGTACCAGATATTATGAGGGTTTAGCATTTGCTTTTTGTTTCCACAAATTAAACTTGAAGTTGGATGTCTCTTTGCACTATATTTCAAAATTCGTATGATTGGGTTAAATTTTGCCCCTAATTATTTACAAAAGTGAAGTGTAGTTTTGAGGAGGAAAGGAAGGAGAGAGAACAATGAGAAGGAATAAGATTTTTTTTCCCTTGGGGGGGGGGGGATCATGCTCAACTTTCAAATTTTAAAATCACCCAACTTTTTTTTTTATATGACCTCATCACTGATACTTTTAACACAAGAAATTACAAATAAACTCTTTTGAGATACATTCATTTACCAAAAAGCTCCACATGCAAATAAGCCTAGATAGTAAATAAGCATATTATTTGGAATAAACCTCCATATAGGTTCGAGGCGATCCATTCAAAAATAACATTAAGAGATAGAAATTGAGAATGATATGTTAGGTAGAAACCGTAGAATGTTGTTTTGTGGAATGGTTTTTTCCCTTGCTTTTTTGTTGCAACAGCTAACAACCAGTGAATTGCCAGTGCATAGAGTTTCTGTGTTGGCGCTATCACGAGAATGATCTGCGAATGATAGGATGGATAGCAATAGCTGTGTTGCACAAAAGAACTTTCATTGTATTTAAACTGCCGAGAATGTAATTTGATGGGTTAAGTAGGGGTAGTAGTCAGTGGCAAAAGTATCAATTTTTAACAATCGTATTGGATTTTGTTTGGATTTTAAATGGAGGGTTGCTGAACTTGAGGTCTTGTTATAATCTGACCCAACTCAAGTCCCTGATCAACCATCGTTGGACTTCCTTCCAGAACACTATATATGTAGTTTCATAGGAAGGAAACTACCTCAGATACATTAGTCTTGACATATTTCTAGAAGCTTTGTGGCAATTATTTTCTTTTTATTTTTTATTTAAAAACAAAACAAAGTAGATAAAATACATCAAAACATAAACTAATACGTACCAAAAACCTAAGTTGAAATGGTTAAAAGATGGGGATTGTAAAGCTAGATTGTTTAATAGAGTGGCCAGTGGTAGATTAAGGAGTTGGACAATGACTTGGGAGAGGGCAATTAAGAACCATGAGTTGATTCTTGATTGCAGATGAGATTACTTGATTTTTTTTTTTTAAAGAACTGCGTTCGGAGGAGAATAACAATTGAGTTATTATAGAGGCTTTACGTTAAGCTTCTATTTCTTTGGTGAATGTGGAGTGGCTAGACAGACCTTTTGAGCAGGAAAAGGACAGGAAATTGGCGTTTGAGATGGAGAGAGTTAGCTCTGGGTCCTTATGGGTTTTTTCTCCTCCAAGTGTATTAGGATATTACTATGGTTGGTTTGTCAAGGGTTTTAGGGAGTTCCATGTTAATGGGGCGGTGGACGGGAGTACGCATTTCACATGTATTAGGTTGGTACCCAAAACTGGTCAATCACACTGATGTATTAAGGTGAGAGATTTTAGATCCATTAATTTGGGGATTTGTGTTAAATTTAGTGAAGGTTTTGGCTTATAGAATAAGTGAGGTTTTGGGTGATATGACTGCGTCTTCTTAGTGTGTTTTTATAGTGGGCTGTTAGATCTTGATGCTGCTTAGTGGCTATCAAAGTTGAATGATATCAGCAGATCTCATAAGAATGGGGTTCTTTTGAGGAGGATGCTAGTGTGGATAAAAGTACAAGGGAGGGTATGAGGGTGGTGATGTAGGACAACATCGAGGATCTGCTGCCAAGGGAGATAGTAGAAGAAATTGAGGAGAGAGAAGAGAGGGGAAGGAGAGAGTTACACTTACGGTGAAAGAACAATGTTACTTCTTAATTAAAATTCACAACAACCCTACATGGCTTTCACACACTATTTATAAGAAAACCTATAATACATGAAATTACACATATACCCTTAAAGATACATGAAATTATGAACACCCCTATAATACCCAAATATTGCAAACAAGCCCCAAAAACTCATAATCCTAATATGAGAAAACTAAACACACATATATCATCCTATTCTTTGACATAGGCCTCCAAATTGGGTCAAAATGATCTATCCAAATACCACTTCTTGTCCTACATAAATTCTCTCCCTCCAAACATCCATTGAGTTGGGGAAAGTACCAAAGATTTCATCACCATCTGCCTCATAAGAAAGGAACTGATATGCTTCAATTTGGCGAGTGGAAAGAGCTTGAGATGGCATCTACTTATACTCTTCTTGTCAATGAAGAGGGAATGCGAATTTTTATATCCATCGTGCTTAACCCTCCTATAAAATAACCATGGACGGCCCAAAAGGATATGACAAATTTTGAGATGAAGGATATCACTTGCATTGTCTCCGGTCTCCACAATTGAACCAATCTTGAAGGTAAGCAAGCAATGATCGTGGACCTTCAAGTTGGTATTGATTGCCCAAGCAATTTTGTGTGGATGGATGAGGGTTTGGGTTCCAAATTTAACTTCTTTTCAACTTCTTCAAAAACTACATTTGTACAACTGTCAAGATCAACAACCAAAGTACAAAGCTGCTTATGACAAATCACCTTAGTCTCAAAGATGCTAGTCTGTTTCCAATCTTATTTTTCTTCGACTTTGTTGGAGGACAGCATGTGTAGGAGTACTAAATAGATTTTAACATTGCCATCTTCATCTAAGTCACTTGGGATTTTTTGTTTCAACTTCAACTACTTGAATGCGATCAATCATCATCGTCGTTGTTTCTCTTTAGGCAACAACCATGATCTGGTTAGGACATTGGGCAGCTTGTTGCCCAAAACCCTGATATTTGAAGCACTTGATTGATGGTTGGACCTCAGAAGTAGTTTGTGAATGCTCAAGTATCATCCAAGGGGTGTTAGTATCATCCAAGGGGTGTTAGTATCACCCAATTGCTCAATTGACTTCTCTCGCACAACTCCACTAGTACTCTTCTCTAATTGAGGGTCTGATTTAGCTTTGGGAGGATCGGGCTGCACATCCCCCAACTTTAATGAGATGACATGCATCAAGCCTGGAGGCAATAGCTGACTTCAATCCTTTTCTGAAGCTATCATTGCACCCTCTTTTCATTCTATGTTCGCACAAGTAGCCAAATGATAGAACCTACTGGTGTACTCTCTGTCACAATCTTTTCTTCATTTATCTTATTGAAAAATCGATGTCTTACTCCACGACTTTGAGGGAATACGAGAACAATAGCCCGACAAATGGCTCAAATAGTGTGGTCCGATTTGAGTGTCCATTTAAGCATCATTTATTTTTATTTTATTTGTTTTTAATTTAAATCAAACAAAACAAATAAATTATTCTATTTTTATAAATTGTAAATGTAAAAAAAGTAATAAAAAAAAGTAAGTAATAAAAAAATAAAAATATATATTTATAATTTTAAATTAATTATAAATGGAAATAAATAAAAAGAAGAAAAATATAAATATGAATTTTTTTCATTCAAATTCAAGAAGTTAAAGTTAACTTAATAAGTTTAACCCCTTACCTAAGGCTGCAATGTCAGTTAGCTTATTCAAAGTATTGGTAATAGTCTCCAACGCATTCTCCATGTTTAATACCTTACCGGACAATAATTCCACTTTTGCATACAATTCAACATTTGTCAACATGCTGCCTCCTTTTATTTTTATTTTTTTTACAACAAAAACAACAATAAGAAGAAGCCTTAAGTCCCACTAGGTGGGGTTGGCTACATGAATCATTTTCTGCCAATTCACCCGATCCAGAGCATTTTCCTTTATTAGATTAAGGGCTATTAAATCCTTCCTCACTACCTTATTTCAAGTTATTTTAGGCCTACCCCTACCCCTTTTCATGCTAGAAGCCGTAACTAAGTCCTCCTCACAGGTGCTCTACTAGGCCTACGTTTCAAATACCCAAACCATCTAAGTCGTCTCTCCCTTATCTTGTTTTCAATTGGTGCTATGCCTAAATTATTGCGTATATGTTTATTTCTTACTTTATTTTTTAAAGTTAAACTTTTCATCCATTTTAACATACTTATCTCATTAACTTTCATTTTTTGTACATACGGTTTCTTAGTTGTCCAGCATTCTGAACCATAAAACATAGCTGGCCTTATAGCAGTCTTATAAAATTTTCCTTTTAATTTTAAGGGTATTCTATGATCACACAACACGCTTGACGCACTCCTCCATTTTACCCAACCCGTCTTAGTTCTATGTACTATATTTTCTTCAATTACTATATTATCTCCCTTCAAGTTCCACCATGCTGTCCTCTTGTGTTGATTTATGCTACGCTGCAAGTAGTTATCACCAATGACCCGTAACCCAAGTGCCAACTATTCTCAGTCTATTTATGCAAAACCACTGAGCTTGTTCCCAATTTCTCAAGAAAATTTTCTATTCACCTTTTGTCCGGAGTATCATGCCGAAAATAAATAATTTCAATTAGACTCGCAAAATGGAGAAATAAAACCTGATTCTTGATGTTGACAGTGCTAATTTCTATCTTTTCCTAACAAATTATCATGCTTGCTTGCAAAATATCATGTCTGCAATCAAAATATCATGCTGCAGATCAAAATATCATGGGAAAAACCCAAAATCTCACAGCTGGAGCAATTTCTTGTAAAACTTGATAATGCAGTAGAAGTTGGCAGTTTTCCTTGTGCACATTGCCTCTTGTGGGGCATGTGCTTCACTGGCAGGTGTTTTCCAGTGATGAAATTTTGGGTGGTGGTAGATTGAGGGGTGCTTGGTCCAGTGATGGTGGCAGTGTAAAGAAGTCCAGGAAGTTGGGGATCTTGAAGGAGTGACAGCTGGAAGATGTTTGGCTTGCATGTGAGGTTTCACCAGTGATCGGACAGTGATGGAGTTTTGCCCGCCCGCCGCCGGGGGGGGGGGGGTGGGGAAGGTCCTGCCTCTAATGGTGGTGGAGGCGTTGCAAATAGTTGTTGAAAAATGGTGTTTGAAATCGAAGGGCATGCTGTAATTTCTGAAAGTTGTAGGTTTTTTATTTGTTTTGTCGAAAACAAGAGACTGGAATTGTATATTTTGTGGATGGAGTAGAGATGAAGAGAGAGAGTGATGAATGGAGAATGGAAGATTGGGAGAGATAGAAAGAAGAAAAGGAAAGGAGAAAGAGGAGAAAAGGAAGAAGAGTCTCTAGAGGATTCTGCAGACAAATTAGTAGTGAGAGAAAAAAAAGGAAATTAAGTGTGAGAATGGGAAAAAAAAGGTGAAAGGGAAAATAAGTGGGGGAACAAAGATCGATTTTTGCCTTTTATACTGAATGATGCAGGAGAGCATCAAGGATCTGCTTCCAAGGGAGAAATTATAAAAAAATGAGGAGAGAAGGGAAGGGGAAGAAGAAGAGAGGGGGAGAAGGGGATACACTTGGGGAGAAAGAACGCACATATATATATTTTGGCTAGGAGAATAGACAAACACACATTAATTCTTAATTCAAATTCTCAATAACCACCTCCTGCATGGCTCTCACACAGTATTTATAAGAAAGGCTGTAATACAAGAAATTACACGTTTACCCCTAAATATACACGAAATTATACACACACCCCTAAAACATACAAATATTACAAACAAGCCACAAAACACATAATCCTATTGTAAGCAAACTAAACAACAACAACAACAAATCAAGCCTTAAGGCCCATTAGGTGGGGTTGGTTACATAAATCCTTTTTCACCAATTTACATGATCATGGACAATTCCTTATGACAAATTCAGGACTATTAAATCCTTACTCGCTATCTTATTCCAAGTTATTTTAGATCTACCCCTGCTCCATCTAGTGCCCCTCATAGTAAGTAGCTTACTCCTCATAGGCGCATTATTTAGCCTATGTTGCAGATGTCCAAACCATCTGTGTTGTCCATCGCTTATCTTCTACAGGAGTTGTGCTTAACTTGTTGCAAATATATTCATTCCTTAGTTTATCTTTTAATGTTATACGACTCATCCTAGCATTCTCATATCAATAACTTTTACTTTTTGAAAAGTTTATCTTTTAACGTTATACGACTCATCCTAGCATTCTCATATCAATAACTTTTACTTTTTGAATATGTTGTTTCTTAGTCGCCCAACATTTTGACCCATACAGCATAGCTGGGATGTATAATGAACTGCTAATTAACCAAGCTCATTTGGGTTTAGGACTCAATAATCCATTGATCCGCTTCTTTGACATAGGCCTCCGAATTGGGTCAAAATAATCCACCCAAATGCCTGCTTCTTGTCCTACATCAGGTGGGTTCCGAGGATGTTGTTTTTCACTTAAGTTTGTGGCTGGCTCTAATTTATTTTTATTTGAGGATCTAAACTGTTCAGCTAATGTATCTTGACTCAATTTGAAGACATGGCAGGATGTGTCAAAATATAGTCAGTCTATTTCCTACTTAAGTGTACCTTTAGGATGTAATCTTAGTTTGTTGTATTTTGGAGTTTGGTGTAAAGAAATGCTAAGAGATGGGATCATGGGATGCTTAGAAAGGGTTTATATTTTTTTTTATTTAGGCTTCTTTGTTTTTTATCCATATTCACTGTTTATATTGCTAATAAGTTGGAGAAGCTAGGAAGGGATGTTTTGTGGTCTGGTGTGGGTGAGAGCAGGAGGAATCATCTAGTCAGTTGGGATAGCCGGCCCAGCTTTTGCTTTTTATTGTTTTAAGGTTGGGGAACTTAGTACCCTGGAGCATTGCGATAGTGGGATGGTGCTTTTCTTTAGGCTCCATTTTGATCGAGAGTTTTGCTTGGAAAAAAGAAAGGAAAGGAAAATATGAAGGAATTCATTTTCCATTGTACTTTCTCTTTATATACAATACTATTAAAAATAAAATTTTGTTCGAATATGATTTAAAATTAAGAAAATAAAATATTAATTATGTGTAAAATTAAAATTTTGTTATTTGATTTGTTACATATTTTATTTTCATTCTCACTTTTCTTGATAACCAAACACTAAAATTGGATTTCTTCATATTTTCTTTCCTTTCCTTGGCCTTTTCTTAGTTCCAAACAGGGCCTTAGAGTCTGAGTCCATTTGGCTGAATTTTAAATGTAGTAAATATAGCATAATGATTGGTATGTTAAGATAGGTGCTAGTGCCATTCATGCAAGTTTCTAGAACTTTGCCTGAGATTATTCTATTCTTCCTTTCCTTTGATGAGTTTTTGCATGGTTTGAAGGGAGAGTTCGCTTCTGGGAGAGCAGTGATTGAGGATGCTTCATCATTAATTGCTTATCCTTGGTTTTTATTGCCTGTCAACATGTCATAATACTCTATTTCTTAGTTGTTTTCTAAAGGTGGTATTGTTTCCTGGAATACTTTTTCTTGGAAGATATTTGAATGATGAGAAACTACTTATCTTGCTTATTGTTAGGGTTCCTAATTCTTTTTGTTCATCTTTCAAGCTAGATACTAGTACTAGGATCTGGACTTCGGATACGTTGTGGGAGGGAATTTTTTCTTGTATTTTTGATTTTTTTTTTAAGTATGTAAAGAACATCAAGGTCATGCCACTCAATTACAAACAGACAAAAGTACATCACCTGCAATACAGAGTGTCAAAAGATTCAAGGATTATATGGGTGTCATTCAGGAACAGTAGCAATTCAACAACCTTTGACAAAGGGGTGTAGCTGATTCTTTGAAAGCTCCCTTTTTTCTTTCCCTCCATACCAACCAAAAAATGGCAGAGCGAATGAGGGAAAGAGCTTTTCTCCTTTCCTTGCCAGCGTTGATGCCTTCTCAAGCCCATAACTCACCCTCTGCTGTCTTGGAAGTAACCCACTGCTGCCTGACAAGTGAAAAGTGAGGGATTGTCAATGGTCAGAAACCTTCGAAGAGTTGCCTCCCATGTGAAAAAAAAAAAGCAATCTTTGTAGGGGCTGCAGTTCTCCAGATGGATTTGCTGCTGGTTTCTGCCTGGAAGGCGAGATATTTATAATAGGATCCGACTGTAAAATTCCCATTTTTTGTCCCAAGTCCATTTGGGTTCATTGGCATTGTTCTGCACTTGAAGATTGTCAATTTCCCAATCAAAGGCATTCCTAGCCATGGGAATGTTCCAAGAAGTCACATGGTCTGTGAGTTTGAGATGCTGGCTAATGAGGGCTTCTTTGTTAGAAGTCAGCCTGAAGATGGAAGGGTATTTTGTGGAAGTGGAGAGTTGTCACACCAATTATCATGCCAAAAGAAAGCATTCTCCCTGTTTCCCACTCAAAAATAAGTGAGAGAGAAAAAAAACCCATCCTCTCTCGATGAATTTCCATGCACAAATACCATAAAAGCTTTACTCACCTCTTCAGAGGCCCAACCAGTTTGGTGTACACCATATTTAGAGGCACTGGCTTCCCTCCAGTAATTATCTGTCTCGTTCAGGAATCTTCTGAGTCATTTCCCAGGGGGGCCTTACTGAAAGTAGGAACGCATTTAAGTCCTAATCCTTTTTTTTTGTATAGGTTATTTATCCAACCACATTTAACAAGTTGATATTTAGAATTTTAAATTCCTCATATGCTTCCCGAGGAATCTCTTTGAATTCCTCCCAACCTCTTAGCAACTGAACTAGGAACAGGGAATGACATAAAATAGACCAGAAGGTTAATGGTATTTGGTTTCCTTTGCGTTATCTCATTTGGAACATAAAGACCCCTAATCCCTTACAAAATCATGGCCTCTTCTTGGTATGCAATTTTTAATGGAATTAATACTATGGATGTGCATTAGGATAGAAGACCCTTCCGAAGTAGTGTATCAAATGCATGTATGTTTCTACATTGCTCATTTTCTTGTCACATTTGGATCAGATTCTTTGGTGCTTTTTGATAGCACTTGATGTGCCCTTTGTCCAGGGCCTTTTTTTGTGGCAAGGGTCATATTATTTGAGAAGTGCTACTTTTGGCTGTTTGTTGGAATATATGATTGGAACATATTAGAATCTTGAATGGGTGGGTGTTGTCTATGGGGTTAGTTGGGGGTTGGTTTTTTACTTTTTTTTTTGGACTTATTTTTGCTCTTCTATCCTTGGTGTGTTTAGAAGTACGGTTGGTTGATGTCCAAAGATGTTGAGGGTCTTTGTGATTTATAATATTCCTTTTGGTTTTCTCGTACTAAGGAGGAAACTATGCCCTCCATTCTTGTAAAATTCCTTCATAATATTTCTTTTTTTATCCAAAAAACTAATACAGACCAAGCATTCCCGGGTGCATTTAATTATTGTTCTGGACCTTCTCGCAATGAAGTAATAATGCTTCCTGATAGTTTATAATTAGCAATTTACCTGCTTAGCTAATTTTATCTGTTTGGCTAGGGGCATGGTTGTTTATATAGAGCCATTCTTGAAGGAAAAAATAATTTATTTACATATACCTATTTATATTCATCTTCATCTCTGCTATGCATCTTTGTATTGAATCCAGAATGTTCAAACTTATCTACTACTCAATCCTGCCTCCCCTCGAGAAGCACTTAATGATCACTGCAATGATGATCCGATCTACATCCATCATAATTTGCAAATTTCTTGATTCTAGACTGACCACCAAGTTAATGCCCTGTTATATTTGGGGATAAAATCCTTTCTTTTGAATGCATAGGATCTTTTAACTACAAGACCATCTGTCTGCCAACACAGCACGTCAACTCCATCGGATTTACAGCTGGGGTAATATACCAATAAGCTTTTTTCTCTACTGTGCACCTGAAATTAGGCATGCACTCTGGTTGTTGGTTTAGGTCCAAGGTGTCAAATCTATTTAACCTCTTGAGACATGGGGAGCTTCACTGGGGAGGCCTGGTTGCCATGTGGATTTGCTCAAACATTGGCAACCTGATTTTATTTTACTTTCCAAATGGGACTTCTAGGCGTGCTGATTTGTTGAAGCACATTCCAGTCCCTCCTTGTGAGGGGGTTCAAGAACGAGCCTGTTATGGGCTGATTGAATGGAAGTACAAGAATTCATCGCATGACATCCCATAACGTCATTCAGCTTGTTTCTTGTCTCTGAGTCTCTCAAACTGATTTTTAAGCTGTGTGAGCTGATACTGTGCATCAAAAACTGATTTTGAAGCTTCAAATCAAGATTTTGAAGGACCGGGGGTCTTCAAGTCAGGATTTGTTTGCAGGGTTAAAATGTGGCCTTCCCTTGCTTTTTTGCTTTGATTCTTCTTGGTTCAGGGTATATATCTGATCATTCTAACTTAGATATTGTCTCTAGATATATTATCACTACTTGTCTTTAAATGTTTTCTAATTTTTCTAGTTGTAAATTAGTGAAGTATTTATTTTATATAAATATAATTGTTACTTAGTTACAAATTTACAATTTGGAGGTAGACTATAGACTACGGAGTTTAGATTTAGAATGTAGATTACAAATAACAATAAGTTATGTACATTTGATTTGTAGTGATTCATTATAATCTCCTAAATCCAAATTTATAGTGGAACTTTCAAAATTAGTTTAATTGTTTTTTTTTATTTTCTGTTTTCTTCAATTTATTTATATGAAAAATAATATTTTTTTTATCCATTTTATAAACTGACTAGTTACTATACTGTGTATATTGGCTAAATCCAATCCAATATATGGCTTTTTGCGCCAACAGCGAATTGAAAGCCAGGTTACTTTCAGTAGTTGCAATATATGTTGCATGGAGATTGGACAAAAAATCCAAACTTCATTTAAAACATTAACTTTGAAGGTTCTGGGGTCCAAACATTTGAATATGTGTGTTCTCTACAAGTTTGAATTCCACCCCATGATGTTACTTCCTCAATTAGTCCTTTGCAAGCTTGGTTTCTAAGGTTTGCAAATGTGCTTTTAATGATAATTGAATTGTTTTGATATGATTTGGGCACCTTTTATCTGTTGGCTTTTTGCGCCAACAACGACTTGAAAGTCAGGTTACTTTCAGTAGTTGCAATATATGTTGCATGGAGATTGGACAAAAAGATCTAAACTTCATTTAAAACATTAACTTTGAAGGTTCTGGGGTCCAAACATTTGAATATGTGTGTTCTCTACAAGTTTGAATTCCACCCCATGATGTTACTTCCTCATTTAGTCCTTTGCAAGCTTGGTTTCTAAGGTTTGCAAATGTGCTTTTAATGATAATTGAATTGTTTTGATATGATTTGGTCATCTTTTATCTGTTGGCTTTTTGCGCCAACATTGGTGACCGTCTGTTTTTGTCAACTCAGGAAAGATTTTTATCCTGATTTTTGTTTGATAACGATTCAGAGATGGAATAGTTGTCTAACACATCCAACTTATTTCCAAACTTTTCCCCTGTAAAAACTGTTTCTTTTTGGGGAAGTCTGTAGTGTTCATTTGAGAGTACTAATTCCACTGAATGCCCCATATTTTTTGTGAAAACTTAACCGGATCATCTCCTCAACTCCTATTGCATGGAACTAATGTTTCTGTGATTTTTCTCTCACTTGACAATAATGGAATTTCCCAGTATCTATCACTCCCCTTTTTCAGAAGCATTATTCCTCATTTCGTTATGTTTGTTGCTCCTTTCCTTCAATATTCACCAATTAGAACCTAAAAGCATATTTGAACAACTGCTGCTGCACAGCTCTCATCCAAAGTAAATTGTATTTGACCACCACATGCATTGTAGTATGACTATAAATCCAATAGCAACAGAATCACAGTTTCCTCTTTCAGTGTGCATTTGGAAATGCTTTGTTTGTTTGTTTTATTGTTATTATTATTGTGATTAATGTTACTGACTTTAAAATACGGATTGCTTTGTGCACCGTATGGTTCACCCTTGGTTCCAAAATGCGGGAATATATTTTTGCAGTGGAAGAAGAAATATATATAGTCTAGATGAACTTCGATATTTGTTGCCAAGATATTTCTGCTGGCTGTTTTTGTAGGAAGTAGGAACATGGATGGAACCAAACCATTTCCAAACTGAGGCCATAGTGTTTCTTTCTTTTTTTTCTTCTCTCTTTTGCTCTTCTTTGCTTACTAGCTTCCTTGACCACTAGTTTAAATGAATGATGGTACCTATATGGCTAGTGTTCAGTGATGAGAGCTGTTCTCATTATCACAAATATCATGAGCTTTAAGTTTTACTCTTGTTCCATTTATCCACTAAGAAAAAGTCCATTGTCATACCTCATCCCATGCTCTTGCATTTTTACCAAACATGTTAGCCTTTTAACAAATGGGTAAGGCACAAATCAAAGCAAAAGTTTTTACTGGTCTTGTCAGCTCAATCGGATGAATCGGGATCCGGTCTAGTTCATCATCTAAAATCAAACTTAATCAAAACCAGTCCAAATCTACTTAAGCTAATAAATAATCAAACCAGTTTGATTGGTTTAATAGCCCTTAATCTCATAGAGAAAAATACTCTTGATCGGATGAATTGGAAGAGAAGAATTATTGTTGTTGGTTTGTATACAATTTTTGTTTAAAAAATATTTTATGATGAAAATTACTCTCTTCATTCAAAACTTATAGAGATTGTATTAACGTATGTTTGTTTTATTCTTCGAAACAATATAGAAAAATTGTTTATCTTGTCTTACATAAACATTTAAAATATTTATACATAAAAAATATAAATATAAAATTAATGAGTCATTTATTCAATTGATTCATTCTGTTTACTCTCAAGTTGGGCCATTTGAGATGACCAAAATAGATATTTCTGTATGGAAAAAGGGTTTACCCCTTTCTCCATCAACTTTGAAAGATGCTGAACACATCGGTCGACCATTTCTTTTTTGTGGTCCTTTGCTCTGTCTCACCCCCCTTACAACCTACCTTCCTCCTCTATTGTCTTCAACCTTTTCTTTCTTTTTTATTAATGATCGA
Organism: Malania oleifera; assembly: GCF_029873635.1. Lineage (NCBI taxonomy): Eukaryota > Viridiplantae > Streptophyta > Magnoliopsida > Santalales > Ximeniaceae > Malania > Malania oleifera. The sequence continues at coordinate 45,592,934 of NC_080427.1, forward strand.
AAACCTAAAGTGGGCCGGAGCCCTTTCGATCCATACTTCTTGAATTCATGATATATAGTGACGTGCCCGTCATAATCGGCACTAGGTAATTCGGAGACGTCTCCGTGAAAAATTAATCTCTTATATTCTATCGATCATATTTTTTTAAAATCATTATATTGGCCCTGAATTATTTTTGTAATTTTTATTTTCATCATTAGGTTTTTTATGCACCCTACTCCAACTTCTCCAATGGCTTCTACCTTGCATGCTGAATGGTAAAGGACCACAACTTGGCATGCACCATGGGCTCATCATACCCATAATGCCACATTGAGTTTTGGTAAAATGTGGCCCTTTCTCCCTTTTTGTTTTTCGCTATAACAATTACTCCAATATTCCTCATTAACTTATCGTTATTAGGATTTTACTCGAATCGAGTCAAACCAATACAGTGGAATGCTTAAACTAAATTTGACTCGAAAGTTTGAAGTTCGAAACTTGACTTGCTGTAATTACTCAAGCTAGAGCAATGCCTGATTAAGTTTGATTCCATTATAAAATGTATAACATATGCTAAAAATAATAAAATAAAAAATTTAACTAGGCTAGCAAATAATATTGTAAAATTCTGAACTTAACTCGTATTAAAGTAGTTCAAGTTCAGTGCAAACTCAAAAAAAAAAAAAAAAAATTGGGCTGAGCTGTAGCTTGAGAATTGGTTGAATTCACTTATGGATTTGTGAATAGTGTCGTAAAATTCAAATTTAACTCGTATTAAAGTAGTTCAAATTTGATTTAGACTTTTACAAAGTTGAGTTAAGTCTGCATAATCAAGCATAATTGAAAGTTGATTCGATTCACCTACACTTATAAATATCATATGAATTAAAACTTGCACTTGTGTACTTTTCACATGGTTGCTATTGTAGCGAATGATGATGGAGGCACATGAAATGAAAGATGGAAATGATAATTGCACTCTCATAAAGAATAGATTTTCTATTTGCTCATCACTATCGATTTGTGTTCTTCCTTCTTAATTTATTTTGTGTTATTATATGTGATTTGGGAGTGGAAGTAGCCATCGTCACTTTTGATTAGTGCCAAAGTAACCACTCACTCACTCACTCCCCACCCTTTCTGCTGCAAATTACAATCCTCCCATTGGGTAATTTTGTGGTGCTCCAATTTGACGTCATATCCACCACAGTGACGTGTTTGGCTTTAGATTAATTTAATTTTAGTGCATCTCTGCTTACTGTAAATTGCCAGCCTAGATTTTATATATATATGCTTGTACTAATTGGATCCAAAAGCATTATTATAATTATTGCACATGCTACCAACCATTAGGATTCTGGAAACCATTAGTTGCGGATTGCGGCTGAGTAGTGGGTCTTTGTTTGGTCGGAGAGAAAATTATGAGAAAAGGGAAAAGAACAGAAGGAGAAATTCGTTTTGTTTACTCAATGTTAAGTTTATAGTTGTAAATTTCCTGTGTCTTTTTTCTTCTCTTGATTTTATGTGAATTGAATGAGAGAAGCACAGAGAGCTTCATTTTTTCCTTCCAGGAGAAACATATTATCTTTTCTTTCCCCGCCTATTTTCTCTCCTAACAAACAGATTGTTGGGATCTGTTTGGCATGTTGGTGCGGTAAGTGCATGAGTGAAAAGGAATTTGGACTGGCTGGGGAGCATTAGGGTCAGAAAATGACTTGCATGTGGATTGCTTGCTTAAGAGTGGCTTTCAGTAGTACATTAAAATATCTTCAAAAAAGCATTTAGAGATATGTAACACTCTTATTTATTTATGGCCTTAAATGAGAGTCCATTTTAATCTCACACCAAACTCATCATAATTTTAGTGCTGGTGAGGTCTCATCATCTTCTTCCTTCTCTCTCTCTCTCTCTCTCTCTCTCTCTCTCTCTCTCTCTCTCTCTCTCTCTCTCATATATTTTTTTTCTTTTTTGAAAAATTGAACATGTTAGTGAAGTGGTCGTTGACTGGTTCACAGGTTGATTAATCGATCCATTTCAACTGTTAAATCATCGTCATTGATTTCATAATTATATTTTATGTTTAATTATGTTATATATTTATGCGTGTAATGTAATATTTTTTTTTTTTATAATGAAAACATTTTAAAGTGAAAATTATTTTTTCTTAGCTTAACCATGTTTTGGCTTTTATTAAATTTGCTTTCAGAAGCCAAACTAGGTAGAAGGGTCATTCAATTCTGGTGGGACTGACTTGATGAGCTAGTCTATATTATTTTATGTTTGGACGGTGTAATTCTTGGTTTGAATATTCTTGTTCTATTAGAGACATGTTGGACCGAGATCACACTAGAAGACATATAGTTCTTCTCCCATCCAAAATCTATTTCCTTTTTTTTTTTTTTTCATGATTAAAATTCAAGAATTCTTATGCAAGTCTAAAATTTTAACCATTAAAATGTTTTTACGAAATAATTAATCTATCTTTTTGGATATATCTTTTATTGTATAGGCGCATCTATTAGCATATTATTTTTTAAGGTAAAGACATTGACTTTCCTTAAGATTTTATAAGACGATACTAGATAAGAGGCATCTCATAAACCTCTTGAGGTTTCAAAAGTGAGACAAACCTTTCCTAATAATTGATTTTTGGGACACTTGTACTCTTAAAAGATTTATCTTTTTATAAAATATAAGGTGATTTTATGTCTTCTTAATAAACTTAAAGGGAGGTTTGTGCATTTTTCAAAACCTCAAGAGAGGTCTCTAGAATTTTTGAAACATCAGGGTTTTTTTAACAAAACTTCATGAGAGGCTAGTGTCTTTTACCATATTTTTTTAGGGTAAAAGACACTGATCTCTCCTGAGACTTTAAAAATTTCAAGGACTTACTTGAAAATCTTATGAATTTTACAGACCCATTTTGATATTTGTCAAAGAAACACAAATCTTCACTTGCATTTGAACAAATATAAACTTTTTGAAAGGTACAAGTGTCTTAAAAATCAAATGTCAATGGAAACGCGTCACTTTTAAAATTTTAATAGAATGGGTTTTTATTTTTTTGTCAAATTTGAGGAGAAATTAATATCATTTATTTTATTCCTAAAAATAAATTTAATGTGAATCCAATCATTGTAAGTGTAAAACCCACCAACGAAGATGGTAAGATGCACAAAGTACATGTAGAATTTTCTCCTTTTAACCTTGACTAATTTAGTATGGACATGGGTTGTGACTTGCACCCACCTCAACCTCAATGAATCTTGATTTGAAATTCACTAATATATAAATACACATTAGGTATAAGAGTGGGAATGGGTAGCAAGTGGGTAGGGGAGGGATGGCCCACCATCACATGGCATGGGATGCTCTCATAGTTGGATGGTGGATGGCCCACATTTTAAAGAACTTGCTGCAAGCAAGTGGACAAAAAATTAGGCTCCACCCACCCCCAAATTATTGTACTTGTATACTGACATTTCTCTTTTATTATATATATATATATATATATATATATATATATATACACGGGCGCGCGCGCATACGATACGATATGCCCTTGAGCGTGGAAAATTAAAAGTTCAAGTTCGTGTTTAATTTCTAGGTTAAATTTGGATTTCACCGCATACGAAAAATTATTGTGCTTGTATAATGATACTTTTCTTTTATTATATATACATAATTTCTTAATTTACTATGTTCAACTTTATGTATTTTTCGGATGGATAGGTAGGGTATGTTTTCGTTCGTCATTAGTTCAATTTTGGAGTTTCGTTTGATGTATTTTATTTTGAGTTTGGTTGTGTTTGTATTTTTATCTTCTTTGTTAGTTATGTTTAGTTTTATTGTCCTAATTTAGTTGGTTGTTGGTGTTGATTTTTTTTTGGAGGGTTTTTTTATACTCTCCTTTTTGTTTTATCTTGTAATCATGGTATTTTTCCGTAAAAAATGAGGGTATATTAATAAATAAATGGAGGTGCCGCTCTCTTTTAGTAAAAAAAAAAACTCTATGTAACTACTCGTAAAGTACATTGAATGTACATAAATGGCTATAACAGAGTTTCTGTTCTCTCTCGATACATTCCTCAAAAAATCTGATACATTGGTTATTGTTAGAAATACTAATAATATAAAATGATAAATTTACAAATAAAAAATAAATCAACAGTTAGTAACACACGTGATACGCCATCGAGCATGGAAAATTAAAAGTTTAAGTTCGTGTTTAGTTTCTAGGTTAATTTTGGATTTTCTAGATTAAATTTGGATTTCACTGAATACGAAAATTTATTGTATTTGTATAATGATATTTTTATTTTATTATATATACATACATGCACATGTGTATGAGCTCGAGCATGAGGAATTAGAAGTTTAGTTCATGTTTAGTTTGTCGGTTAAATCTGGATTTTATGAAATATTTTGAAACATGTAGTTTGTAGTAAGGTATGAAATGTTGTACGCTTTATTGCTTATATGTATAAGAAAGAAGTATTGGAACGAGTACGATTGTTAACTCTACTTTTTTGTGTGTGGCGGATGAGTTTATGATTCTCTCCTTAAGTCAAGGGTCTGTTTAGATCAAAAATTTTGGTTAAAAAGAGAAAAAAAAGAAAGAAAGAAGGAAATTCATTTTCTATTATATTTCTTCTATACTAAAACTATTAAAAATAAAAACTTATTTTAATATAAATTAAAATTAAAAAAATTAAATGTAAATGGTGTATAAAAAATTATATTTTATTCATTAGTTTGGTATGTCTTTTTATTTTCTTTCTTACTTTTCTTGATAACCAAATATAAAAAAGTTCTTATTTCCTTTCCATTTCCTAAACTTTTTCAAGTTCCAAACAGTACCCAAAACTCCTAGTGACTATAAATTATAAATTGACTATATTTTTCTAAGTTTTTTTTTATGTTGTGCGATCTCTCTCTCTCTCTCGCTTAAAATATACAGTACATTAAATTTATAATATCAAATTTATTGTTTAAAATTCATTTTATCAAGCACATGATTAAATAAAAAAATTTACACATTACGGAACAAAGTCAAATTTTGATCATCAAGTTAATTCAAAAATAAAAAATTGTTCTTCATAATATCATATGGGTCTCAAAGAAAAAAAAAAGTTTGATGACTCCTCTCTCTCTCTCTCTCTAGATATATGTAATGTATTATATTCAAAGTCTCAAGCTTTCATCATATGGAGGATTTGATTTCTCCCTACATTGGTCCATAGGCATGGTAGTGTAATAGTAGTAGTAATAGTATAATACCCTTGTCAAATCTCATAATGCCACTAAAAACAAGCAAGCATTTCAAAGTCAAGTGGGTAAGCTTTAGCTTTAGCTTTAATTTAGGGCTAATAGGCCATGTGTACATTGCCCTAGCTACTAGAGCTACCTACCCTACCATCATATCCCAAAGTTTATACTTTGATCCAACATTCACTTTTTCTTACTATACACTATTTTGTATTCCCATTTTCTTCTTAAAAGAAAAACCTTCTAAATTCTTTTCCTAGAAAGTTGCTAATCTTAAAAGGTTAAATTAATAGCAAAAAGGCTAAATGAACTAATAAAGAATCCTTAAGATTAAAAGATTTCTTTTTCTTTTTGAAAGGCTGATGCCGAGACCATTTGGGTACTCGATTAAACGATATTTTTTATATGCAAAAATTTTACATGAGATTGAATGGCATCCACTATTTGCAGCACTTATGTTTTTACCACAAGTAAAATTTATTTTATATAATTATTTTGTGCAAGTGGGTCTCATGTTTTCTCCTTTCTCGTTCTTTTTTTTTTTTTCTTTTCCTCTGAAAAAGGGTTTTTTTTTTTAGTTGTGCACGGGGTTTTTTAATCGGGTATTGTTTCTAATGATATAATAAAACGTGATTTTGTTTTATTATATATATATATATATATATATATAAATCTAAATGTGTTTTTTTTTTGGTTATAGAATTGAGGGGAATAGGGCTAATTTAAGAAATTTAAAAGAAAGATTTAAAGAGAGAGAGAGAGAGAGAGAGAGAGAGAGAGAGAGGGATCCATGTGTCTTTTTTTATAAAAAAAAAAAAAAGTTTTGCACGAGATTTTTTACTTTCATATTGTTTCTAATTATATGACAAAATCATATAATGACAACATATCTCGTGTGATTTCATTTCATTATAGTATCTATTCTTATGAGACTCAATATCATCATTTTGTCCTTTCGGTGTTGGAGAAGTTAGTAAAAAAAAAGTTGATTTAAAAAAAGTAATCAAAGAATTTAAAGTCAAAGATATAAAAGAGAGATCAATGTGTCTTTCAATATATAAATACATCGAGATATATATATATATATATATATATATATAATTCTCCCGAGTTGTTGTACATATATTCTTACCTAGTATTTGAAAGCTTGAATTCTGAAATATAAATTTGTAAAAATTTTGATAGAGAACAATGCCAAAGTATTTAGAATTTTGTACAAAAGGCTGAAAATCTATATTCCCAAATATAAGAATTTCTCTCATATCAACATATATGTCTAAAGCAAATTAGCTATGCATGAGATTACCTTAATGTCAAAAAATAAGAATGCCTTTCGCTATGCATGAGATTTGCTTAATTATTAATAAAATCACTTATATCTTCCATAATCTCATATGAACTTTTTTATGTAAAAACATTTCATGACAAATAATATGTTTGGAAGCATAGAAAATATCCATTCGTGTTAAAAGTTCTTTTACACTACTTGCAGGGAAGGAGCTCTAAATTCCTCAAAAAAAAAAAAAAATGTTAGCTCATATCACATGGTCTTTGATCTCTAGGGTTACATTTGTTTCATGAAATAAAATTTGTCAGAAAAAAATAAAAATTTTGTTGATATATAATGTTTTTTAAAGAGAATTTTTTTTTTTTTTGGATAACCCGGGGACTCTAGCCACCTTTGCGCCACTTTAGACACTATGGTGTGGTATCAAATTCGGGGGGAGGGAGTAAAAATCGTACACCCATTGACGCATTCCTGATAATTCACTGGGGTAAACTTTCAAGGGGGAATTAAACCCGTGATGTTGTGGTTATCAAAGTCACAAGTTGCCTTTACCACTTAAACCAACCCGACTGGACAGAGAAAATTTGTTGTTAGTATAATGCAAATTGACCATATAATTTTTTTGATTTCTATCTCATTCCACGTTGGTTGAAATAATACAAACTTATATGTGAGTAAATTTCTTTTTTAATGTAAACTATTATACATGACTTTAATTAATTATGATTTTCAACTTTCTTAATCTTATAAGTTAAATTAAATGGTTCACTGGTGAACTCATATTTAAAAATCAATAATAAAAATTAAAAATTCGTTGTTGTGGGTTTGCTAAATGAGTAGTAGACAAACTAATTATTGTCACTTGTTTAAATATTGAAAATGTAGTGAAAAGTAAAAATAAGAAATGTTAAATTTTAGTTGTAGACAAACTAGTTAATTTACATTAGTTAATTAAGTTAGGTTTGATAATACTTCATTATTTAGTTTGAGAAGTGATTTATGTCTCTATCTTGAGACAATTTGTGAATTTAGTAATATTTTTTAGTGCAAAAGAAGTAATATTTGCATGATTTAACTATGAAAATTAATACAAAAACCTAAATATTAATAACAAAATTTGTTTAAATGCTTTAACTTAGTGCAATGAAAACCAAAAAAAAAAAAAAAAAATTAAGCATATTTATAGATCATCGACACACAACCTTTCTTCCTCGTGTGCATGGTCCTGTTGTTTTTTGTCCCACATTAGTAGAAAAGTTATTTTGAATTTTTTCTTTGTTTATCTCATATTGGTGAGAAGTATTTTTTGGACTTAAGGTTGAAATTATATAAAGAGTTCAACTTTCCATTTGTAAAACATATCTCAAAGTTGTATTTTGTTAAGAAATAGTAAATTGATTGTGAGCACCCGAAAACGTAGGTAATTCTATATTGAACCCCGTTAAATTCTTGTCTTGTTCTTTTTACTATCTTTTATTATTAGTTTTTGCATTCCTTTAGTTTTTATATATTCAATAGCATTAGTTGTAGTATTAGTGTTTGGCATAGGTGGGGTGCCTGGTACAACAATTGGTATCAGAGCTAGGTTGAATAGTGTCGATATGGAGGTGTTCCTTTTTTAGGATCCTTGATTCCACATTTAATGCCTAAGAAATACTTTGTCTAAGCGAGTGCTCAGAGACCATTGTGGCTCAATCGCTCCCTGGAGGTCGGCCTGGTCAAAGTGAAATTTCATAAGATAAAACAGAGTAAACACAGTTGATACGTACTATTCATCCTAGGCCTTTTGCTTTGTTGGTTGCTATTGAATATATAGAAGATGACAGAAACTGCAATAGAAGAAACTCTGTCCACACGAACTCCAACCCCAACAACTTCGAAATCATCATCAAAGACAATAGCTAATGCTCGGTTTGAGGTGGAGAAATTTGATGGTACCAATAATTTTGGTATGTAGCAATGTGAGGTGATGGACATCCTATATCAACAAGAATTAGATATTGCTTTAGATGATAAACCAGTGGATATGAGTGACAGAAATTGGAAAAAGATCGATTGTCAGACATGTGGTATGATTCGTCTGTGTCTCGCTAAAAATCAGAAATATTGTGTTATGAGGGAGACATCTGCAAAGAAATTGTGGAAGACATTGAAAGATACATTTATGACCAAAAGTCTGGAAAATCGACTCTATTTGAAAAAGAAATTGTTTCGCTTCTAGTATAAACCAAGTATTTCGATTAATGACGACATAAATGCTTTCAATAAAAATTTGGTCGATTTGTTAAATTTGGATGAAAAGGTGAAAGATGAGGATAAAGTCATATTGTTACTGAATTCTCTTCCTGATGATTATGAATATCTGACCACCACTTTATTGTATGAGAAAGATAAAGTTACTTTTGATGTTATTTGTACTACATTGATTAGTACTGAATGCAGAAAGAATGATCAAAGTGTCTATAAGGAAACAACAAAAGCACTAACAATAAGGAGACATTCTCAAAGTCGTATGCCTAGAAGGAGGAGTAAATTTCATAGGAAGAGTAAATCTCGTGGGAGACCTGCCAAAGATGAATGTGCCTTTTGTCATGAGAAAGGACATTGGAAGAAAGATTGCCCTAATTATAGCAAAAGAATAAGAGTAAAGCACATTCTAATGTCAATATAGCCAATGATGATGGAAGTGAGTCAGATTTTTCTCTTATTAGAACATCTTCATCACATTTTTTTGGTGAGTGGATTTTGGATTTTGGTTGTTCCTATCACATGTGTCCCAATAGGGAAGGATTTTCTAATTTTGAAAAATTAGATGGTGGAGTTGTTTTTATGGGAAATGATAATACCTGTAAAATAACTGGAATATGATCAATACAGTTGAAATGTCAATATGGAACTATTAAAACTTTGACTGATGTTAGGTATGTTCCAAACCTAAAGAAAAATATGATTTCATTGGGTGCCTTAAACTCTAAAGGGTTCACTATCACTTTGAAAGATGGAACCTTAAAGATTAAATCAGGTGTGTTGGTGGTGATGAAAGGAATAAGGAAAAATAACTTGTATTATTTACAAGGTAGTACAGTTATTAGCTCAGCAATTGTTGTTTCTGAGAAAAATGCAGGTTTAGATACAATCAGGTTACATATGCGATTGACACATGCAGGAGAAAAATATTTGCAATAGTTAGCTAAGCAAGGTTTGTTGAAGGGTGCAAAGGTGTGCAAAATTGAATTTTGTGAGCATTGCATTTTGGAAAAACAAACTAGAGTGAAATTTGGCACTACAATCCACCATACTGAAGGTATTTTAGACTACATCCATACTGATATATGGGGCCCCACAAAAACAGCTTCATTGGGTGGTATGCATTATTTTGTCACATTTGTTAATGATTTTTTCAAGAGAGTTTGAGTGTATTCTATGAAGCATAAAAATGAAGTGTGTGATATTTTCCTTAAGTGGAAAAAATTAGTTGAAACTCAAACTGGAAAAAAGATTAAACGACTCAAAAGATAATGGTGGTGAATACAAGAGTGACCCGTTTATGAAGGTATGTCAGGATGAAGGTATTGCTCGACCCTTCATAGTTAGAGATAGACCATAGCAGAATGGGGTGGCAGAGCGCATGAATTGGACTTTACTGGAGAAAGTTTGATGTATGTTGTCTAATGCTAGGTTGGACAAAAGGTTTTGGGCTGAGGTTGTTAGATATGCGTGTCATCTCATTAACTATCTACCATCATCTGTAATAGGAGGAAAAACACCCTATGAGATATGGTCTGAAAGGCCTGCTAGTGATTATGATTCTTTACACGTATTTGCTACTATGACTTATTATCATGTTAAAGACTCTAAGTTAGATCCAAGAGCCAAGAAAGCAATATTCTTGGGGATAAGTGCAGGAGTAAAAGGATACCATCTTTGGTGTCTAGAGAAGAAAAAAAATGATTTTAAGCAGGGATGTGACTTTTAATGAACTTGCGATGATAAAGAAAGCAATATGCAAGGTGTCAAGCCTCGAACCCAGAAATGGGACCCAAGGGTGAATTTAAGTAACCTAACCTGTCTCTGTATCAATTAAAACATTAAATGATACCACATACAAAGAGGGTCCGACCCCGTGGGATGAACGGATGCCCTATATACATACATACACATGTCCATACTCATCAAAATATGTAGCGAAATACGGTCTTTCTATACATCAAACTGTACCATACCAGAATCTATACCATACATGGTTAAACATACCTACAAATACTATACATACCACGGGTGTCTACAAAATCCATCAGGACAACTCGGTTACAAAATTCGTACCTATCAGGTACTAACAGTAGCTAAACACACCCCCCCCCCCCCCGCTTTTGGATACTAGGATGCTAGTTTCGGCTACCCGAAGAACCTGAAAAACATTTGTATATATTCGGGGTGAGACACCTCTCAGTAAGGAAGAAAACAGGTTATATTAGTGTGTGGCATACCAGTGTCATTTTCATACTTCATAACACATACATACGATACAGTTTGAAACACACAAAATCCATTCCAGTTCATACGATACTCAAATACATATATACATACATACGGTCAGTGTCGTCACACTACTCACAATTGCACAAGTCACCTAGTCTCACAGCGATTACGTTCCAACACATTAAACTATGAAGGTTTCCGACTCAGGCCCAATAGTGAATCCATTGCTACATATGCAACTACACAAGGTCACCTAGTCTAACCCCGATTACGTTACCATGTGCAAACTACGCTGCATCAACCTAGGCCCACTGTGGTCTGTTTCTACATTCGGTGACCAACCGAATCATACTGGTGATATTTTGCACCCAGGATATAGAGCCGGCCACTCTTGCCCACGGTAGTTAGTAGTTATAGGGCACAGTGTACGGTAGTTAGCCGCCCCTAGCTATTACAACGTATGGTAGTTAGCCGCCCCTAGCTGTTACGGCTTACAGTAGTTAGCCGCCCGTAGCTGTTTCGGCGTACGGTAGTTAGCCGCCCCTAGCCGTTTCACAAAACCTGGAATCACTTTGGAACTCACGTCCCTATACATTTCAGCGTACGGTAATAAGCCACCACATAGCTGTTTTTCACAAATATCTGGAACAACATACAAACATACACACATACCACACTTATTTGGTTTACGGCAAATCATATCGTTTACAATTTCAAGTATACAGTTTATGCAAATATGGATTACGGTCACCTCAATAATACAGTTTAAATAACATAAACGGTTTTCCAATCAAATTAGAGATGATACCCAAAATTCCCAATTTTCCCGAAAACTCTAACCCAAAAATCCCGTGTTTTTACCCTATAGATTTCCCCAAATAAGTAGTCAAAACATACATATGATCGTAGCCTACAAGCTTACCGATCCTGATTTCGAAAATGAACTGATATAAACAGAATCCCCCTTACCTCAACTCGAAACCAAACCACGAACTCTACGGCCCTCAAAACTACAAATCGAGACTCCGAAATCTACAAACCACAATACTAAACATGCTTATAATCCATACTACTACATATATACTGAATTAGAAATGAAAACCGAGCCTTACCTTGATTTTGGCCTGAAACCCGAAAACGCTTGAACCGAGATTCCGATCCATAGAAGTTGTAGAGAATCCCTCCACGATCCTCGTGGTAACCTCAGATTTCCGATTCTATTAACGATCGGTGAGGAAATCTAGAGAGAGAGAGAGAGAGTTTATAGAAAGAGAGTAGATAAACTTAATGAAGAAGAAAAGTAATTTTCCTTTTATACCCCCCTTGATCCGCCCGGTTTTCGTCGACGAAAAGTACCTTTGTCGATGAAAAGTCAAGGATTTCGTTGCAGATGTTGGCAGCCTTGTCGACGAAGTCTGATATTTAAACTTTTCTAGACCTCTCGACTTCTCTTCGTTGACGAACCTCTGAATTTCGTCGACGAAAAGTCTACTGCCTTCGTCGACAAAATCTGCAGAAATGCCCTTTATATTTTTCGGGTTCTTACAATCTCCCCTCCTTACAAAATTTCGTCCTCGAAATTTGCCATCTCTCATTACAATACATTCATACTACTACATACATACTCACTCTAAAGTGAAACCAAACTGTCATGATAGACACATACGTACTCTAGATGCAAGCTATTACAATACATACATACTGATACCAAGCGATCACCATCCATACATACATTCTTTAGAGGACACGGTGGCCATTTATACGCAGCCCCGTTACAATACGTACATACACACTCTAGAGAATATGGCGGCCATGATACCAAGCGGTTATGATACATACATACTCTACGAATACGGTGGCCATTTATACGCAGCCCCGTTACGATACATACATACATTTCCTCACTTATGGCGGAGGAAAATACCGTGGTTACATACATACAAGTCTCGGGAGTTTACAATACAATAAGACCCACCCAAAGACTAACCACCAATACCATACGATAACAGGGTATCACATACATACATACTTATACTACCCTACTATCAAAATACTATTCAAACAGTTGTGGATACTTTCGGCGTATCTCCGTTTCTAGTTCCCAAGAAGCCTCCTCTATCTCGTGGTTTCGCCACAATACCTTCACTAACGGTATCTCTTTGGTACGGAGCTTCTGAACTTTACGGTCCAGAACCTGAATAGGTATCGCCTCATACGCTAAAGTATCCTCAAGCCCCAACTCATCGTAGTTGATAACATGTGAAGGATCCAACACATACCTTCTCAGCATAGATACATGAAACACATCATAGACCCTCGAAAGTGCTGGAGGTAATGCAACTCTGTAGGCTACCGGACCCACTCACTCAAGTACCTCAAATGGTCCGATATACCTTGGGCTCAACTTGCCCTTCCTGCTGAATCTCATCACTCTTTTCATCGGAGCGATACATAGAAAAACCTTACCTCCCACTTCGAACTCTAACTTACGGCGGCAAACATCCGCGTAACTCTTCTGCCGACTCTGAGCTGATCTAATCCTCTCCCGGATCAAACCCACCTTCTCAAATGCCTGCTGCACAAGTTCAGGTCCTAAAACCTGACGTTCACCGACCTCATCACAATACAAAGGAGATCGACACCTCCGACCATACAAAGCCTCGAATGGTGCCATCCCTATACTAGCCTGAAAGTTGTTGTTATAGGCAAACTCCACTAGTGGTAGAAACTGAATCCAACTACCACCGAAGTCCAATACACAAGCCCGTAACATATCCTCCAAGATCTGTATCGTCATCTCCGACTGTCCATTAGTCTGGGGGTGGAACGCTGTACTGAAAGTAAGCTTCGTCCCCAATGCTTCCTGTAAACTCTTCCAAAATCGAGAGGTAAACCTTGGATCCTGATCTGAAACAATGGACACCGGAACTCCGTGGATTCTCACAATCTCATGCACATACAACTCTACTAGCCTACTCAAAGGGTAGCTAACCTTCATCGGTATGAAGTAAGCAGATTTTGTCAACCTGTCCACAATTACCCAAATAGCATTCTACCCGTGAATCGCTGTCAGTAATATTAACAAAGTCCATTGAAATATGTTCCCATTTCCATACCAGAATAGGCAAAGGCTGCAACAGCCCTGCCGGTCTCTGATGTTCAGCTTTCACCTGCTGACACATTAGACACTGCTCCACAAACTGGGCAATATCCCTCTTCATACCACTCCACTAGAAGGACTCGCGCAAATCCCGATACATCTTCGTACTACCTGGATGTACCATATACAAAGAACGATGCGCTTCCTCCAGAATCGTCTTTCTGATCTCCTCGTCATTTGGAACACACAGCCTGGTCCTAAACCTTAATACACCTTTATCCGAGATGTTAAAATCTGCAGCCGAACCCTGCTGCACTTTCTCCATAATCTCAACTAATTCTACATCATTAGCCTGTGCGGCTTTAATACGCTCAAACAAAGTCGGTTGGATTACCAACCTGGCAATGAAAGCCTAATGATCACCATACATCAACTCTACGCTAAAGCTTTCCAAATCTCGTCTGATATGATGCTGAGCTACAACTGTAGATACTATTGCATGTTCTGACTTCTGACTCAACGCATCTGCTACCACATTAGCCTTTCCTGGATGATAGCTGATCGTAACCTTTCAGAGACGTGTCGCTATAAATCACAAAGTCCCCATCCCCCGAAGGAATGGTCAACACCGGAGCAGTAACCAGTTGGTGCTTCAACTTGAGAAAACACTGCTCGCAATCACTAGTCCAGTCATACCTCACCCCTTTCTTAGTCAACCGTGTCAGAGGTTCAGACAATTTAAAAAATCCCTCCACGAATCGACGAGAGTAACCCGCCAGTCCGAGAAAACTCCGAACCTCCTGCACACTCTTCGGTCTAGCCCAGTCGACCACAACTTCAATCTTGCTAGGATCAACAGAGATACCACCCTCATACACCACATGGCCTAAGAACGCGACCTGATTTAGCCAAAACTCACACTTCTTCAGCTTAGCGTATAGCTTCTTCTCTCACAACCTCTATAACACTAACCTTAAATGGTACTCATGCTCTTCCGAACTCTTCGAATATACCAGAATGTCATCAATGAATACCACTATGAATCGATCTAGGTACTCATGGAAAACCCTGTTCATTAGATCCATGAACACTGCCGGCGCATTGGTCAACCCGAATGGCATAACCAAGAATTCATAGTGACCGTATTTGGTTCGAAAAGCAGTCTTTGCTACATCCCCAGATCTAACCTTCACCTGATGATACCCTGACCGTATGTCAATCTTTGAAAAGACCTGTGTTCCCTGCAGTTGGTTAAATAGATAATCTATATGAGATAAAGGGTAACGGTTCTTCACCGTCACTTTGTTAATCTCACGGTAATCAATGCACATCCGCATCGACCCGTCCTTCTTCTTCACAAATAGTACTGGAGCTCCCCAGGGCGAAACACTGGGTCGAATGAATCCCCTGTCCAGCAATTCCTGCAACTGCTCCTTTAACTCCCGAAGTTTTGTTGGAGCCATCCGGTACGGAGCTTTAAAGATTGGTGCCTTGCTAGGCAACAACTTAATTGCAAACTCCACCTCACGATCTGGAGGTAAACCGGGTAAATCATTTGGAAACACATCCGGGAACTCGCTGACTACTCGAATGTCCTAGAGTCTCAACTCATTCCGCGGTGGTCCCTGCACACAAGCTAAGTACCCCCGACATCCGTCTAAGAGTAACCTCCTCGCCTGTAATGCCGATAAGATCTGTGGCGTCGGATGCACACACGATCCCACAAACTCATACTCTTGTTTCCCAGGAGGTCTGAACACTACTACCCTCTTCCGACAGTCAATTACTGCATAACTGGAGAACAACCAATCCATTCCCAGTATGACGTCGAAACCTGACATGTTGTATACCACAAGGTTTGTTGGTAACAGTCTCTCCTGAATCACAACTGGGCAGTTTTCTAGCATCTTTTGACAAACTGATACACTCCCAGTTGGCGTAATCACAGACAACAACTCATTCATCACACAAGTTTCTGCCTCGCACAATTTCATAAAACTAGTAGATATGAACAAATGGGTTGCCCCTGAATCAAATAAAACAACAGCTTTATTCGAAAGCAATAACATGGTACCTGTCACCATGTTCCTAGCGTGTTCCGCATCTACTGGAGTAAGCGAATATACTCTCGTCGGAGCCATTGCCGGAGCCGTGGTTGCCTGAAAATTTCCCCGAGACACCTGATTACTCCCACGGTTCTGACTCTGTGCAGGCATAATCTTTCTCTGTTCTAGACGATACTTCGCCATGTGGCCCGACTTGCCACAGTTGAAGCAAACACCCCTGAATGGCTGACACTTGCCTTTGTGCCATTTATGGCACTTCGCGCATGGTGCGGAGGATGGATCCCCCTGAGAACTTAGCCGCTCGGTGTTCTGCTGATACCCGGAACTATAGCTCTTCTTCTTCTTCCACGGTCCCTGCCAAGAACCACTCTGAGAACTAGAAGATACTGGCATCTTCCCTTGTACCTGTACAACCTCGTCTCCTCGAAGGTTGGTCTCAACTATGGTGGTTTTATCCACCAGGACAGAAAACTCATGGATCTGCAGCATCCCCACAAGACGGCGCATGTCTTTCCTCAGACCCTTCTCAAACCTTCGTGCCTTCTTGTGCTCATTAGGAACTAAGTACGGTGCAAATCGAGATAACTCGATATATCTGGAAGCATACCTCTGCACCGACAAAGCCCCTTGCGTCAGGCCTGAAAACTCGTCAGCCTTCGCATCCCGAGTGGAGATCGAAAAGTATCTCTCGAAGAATACCTCCTTGAAGCGGCCCCATGTCATATCAGATGAACTAGCTCTCTGCCTCTCAAGCAGACTCACCGCTGCCCACCATCGCTCTGCCTCCCCAGCCAGTTGGAAGGTAGCGTACAAGACCTTTTGCTTCTCAGTGCAGTGGAGGACTCCCAAAATCCTCTCGGTCTTCTCAATCCAATCTTCCGCCATAATTGGATCCGGTCCTCCCGTAAATGTCGGAGAGTGCATGCGTGTGAACCTCTCAATGGTACACCCCGCACCAGTAGGAGAGCTCTCGCGTCTCCTAACACTCCGCCCAATTTCCCGGATCACCTGTCTCGCCATACTATGAGACACAGAAGGAGACTCATCACTTGCCGTCTCCTCGGAGCCACTTTCCAAGTTATTATCCTTGGGCTCCATGCTGAAAACAGAATAGGATTCGGTTAGAATCCTTACAACACATACAGTTAACACAATGATCTATACTAATCATGTTAACTATTTCTTGCCAGGTCCAGGTCTGTCCTATCACACCGACATGAAATTCATCAATGATTTGCCGTGCTTTTACTAGAATCGTCATCTCAGGAAAAACATAGAATACCGTCGACAATTCCCGGTCTAGCAACCGAACAACCCACAACCAACTCTACCCATATCCACATCCTATACTCTTGTATGTACACATTAATACTCCTAACCAAGTCTACAAGACCTAATAACCTGGTTAGCTCTGATACCAAGCTGTCACGCCCCGAACCCAGAAATGGGACCCAGGGGTGAATTTAAGTAACCTAACCTGTCTCTGTATCAATTAAAACATTAAATGATACCATATACAAAGAGGGTCCGACCCCGTGGGATGAACGGATGCCCTATATACATACATACACATGTCTATACTCATCAAAATACGTAGCGAAATACGGTCTTTCTATACATCAAACTATATCATACCAGAATCTATACCATTCAAGGTTAAACATACTTACAAATACTATACATACCACGAGTGTCTACAAAATCCATCAGGACAACCCGGTTACAAAATTCGTACCTATCAGGTACTAACAGTAGCTAAACACACCCCCCGCTTTTGGATACTAGGATGCTAGTTTCGGCTACCCGAAGGACCTGAAAAATATTTGTATATATTTGGGGTGAGACACCTCTCAGTAAGGGAGAAAATAGGTTATATTAGTGTGTGGCATACCAGTGTCATTTTCATACTTCATAACACATACATACGATACAGTTTGAAA
Source organism: Malania oleifera (assembly GCF_029873635.1). Lineage (NCBI taxonomy): Eukaryota > Viridiplantae > Streptophyta > Magnoliopsida > Santalales > Ximeniaceae > Malania > Malania oleifera. The sequence goes on from NC_080427.1 coordinate 45,611,057, forward strand.
TACATACGTACAGTTTCAAAACAAGTTCCATACATTCCCATACAATTCCATACAGTTCCAGTATTTCCACAAAATCCATTCCAGTTCATACGATACTCAAATACATACATACATACATACAGTTAGTGTCGTCACATTACTCATAACTGCACAAATCACCTAGTCTCACAGCAGTTACGTTCCAACACATTAAACTACAAAGGTTTCCGACTCAGGCCCAATAGTGAGTCCATTGCTACATATGCAACTACACAAGGTCACCTGGTCTAACCCCGATTACGTTACCATGTGCAAACTACACTGCGTCAACCTAGGCCCACTGTGGTTCGTTGCTACATTCGGTGACCAATCAAATCATACTGGTGATATTTTGCACCCCGGATATAGAGCCGGCCACTCTTGCCCACGGTAGCTAGCCGTTACAGGGCACAGTGTACGGTAGTTAGCCGCCTCTAACTGTTACAACGTACGGTAGTTAGCTGCCCCTAGCTGTTACGGTATACGGTAGTTAGCCGCCCCTAACCGTTTCGGCATATGATAGTTAGCCACCCCTAGCTGTTTCACAAAACTTGGAATCACTTTGGAACTCACGTCCCTATACATTTTAGCGTACGGTAATAAGCCGCCACATAGCTGTTTTTCACAAATATCTGGAATAACATACAAACATACACACATACCACACTTATTTGGTTTACGGCAAATCATATTATTTACAATTTCAAGTATATAGTTTATGCAAATATGGATTACGGTCATCTCAATAATACAATTTAAATAACATAAACGATTTTCCAATCAAATTAGAGATGATACCCGAAATTCCCAATTTTCCCAAAAACTATAACCCGAAAATCCCGTATTTTCACCCAATAGATTTCCCCAAATAAGTAGTCAAAACATACATACGATCGTAGCCTACAAGCTTACCGATCTTGATTTCAAAAATGAACTGATATAAACAAAATACCCTTACCTCAACCCGAAACCAAACCACGAACTCTACGGCCCTCAAAACTACGAACCGAGACTCCGAAATCTACAAACTACAATACTAAACATACTTATAATCTATACTACTACACATATACCAAATCAGAAATGAAAATCGAGTCTTACCTCAATTTTGGCTTGAAACCCGAAAACGCTCGAACCGAAATTCCGATCCACAAAAGTTGTAGAGAATCCCTCCACGATCCTTGTGGTAACCCCAGATTTTCGATTCTTTTAACGACCGGCGAGGAAATCTAAAGAGAGAGAGAGAGAGAGTTTAGAGAGAGAGAGAGAGAGAGTAGAGAAACTTAATGAAGAAGAAAAGTAATTTTCCTTTTATACCCCCTTTGACCCGCCCGGTTTTCGTTGACGAAAAGTACCTTTGTCGACGAAAAGTCAAGGATTTCGTTGCAGATCTAGGCAGCCTCGTCGATGAAGTCTGATATTTAAACTTTTCCAGACCTCTCGGCTTCTCTTTGTTGACGAAAAGTATGCTGCCTTTGTCGACGAAATCTGCAAAAATTCCCTTTATATTTTTTGGGTTCTTACACAAGGAGTCACGAGTTGAAAAGAAGACCAGTGGTACTCAACAACAGGTGGAGGTTGAGACAATTTTGGGAAACCTAGTTAGAAATGTGACTAACAAAGTAACTCTCCAATTACTGTAACGACCTCAATTTCTTAATATGAAATGTAACATAATAAATGGAAAAGTCAACCCGAACCCGTGGGTAACGGGGACACCTGTCATTTACAGCGGAAGCCTAGGCAGCAGTAAAAATAAAATCTCAATCATCCAACCATAAGACATAATATTATAGTTTACTACGTCATCAAAATACTGTATATATATACAATCTCCAAAAAGTCAAAATAACACTAGGATCATACAATAAAAATCTCCTGATCCTAGTTCAACGCTTACCCTTCTAGTAGGGAAGCTAAACCCACTCAACGGCGGCCTTAACCCGCCGGTCCCTCTGGGTTTCCTGAAAAATTAATTAACGTTAGGGGTGAGACACATCTCAGTAAGGGAAAATAAACTAAATACAGCTGTGTTGTAACAACCTGCTTAATTAACTGGGTATATTTTTTTTTTATACTATAACATTCTACATGCTCTGATACCATACAGGGAGAAAACCCAATCATAAACCTAAGCAGCGAGAAGTAGAAATTACATAGACATAACCATATGAAAATATATATACAATACCAATACTAGAGTACTAATATGCTTCCCAAAAATATACACATATATCTGTTTCCAAAATTGCCCTCAACTATATTAGGATATACAAAAATCCTCCGCGAAACTCACTTCACTGACAGGGCACTACTGAAGCCCCTCCATTTGCGAGCCTGGTCTGTTCGCCTACCTAGATCACCTGAAAATTGATTCAACACTGGGATAAGCCAATGCTCAGTAAGAAGAAATATGCTATTACTAGTGTGTGGCATATGAGTTACAATATTATGAAAATCTGTTTTCATATAATCACGTATAACTGGGTACGTAAGAACAGTACAAGTAATAAAATACACCACCCTTTCCATGTTGCTTAACATAACAGTATTGTAGGTTACTATTCAAAATACTTCTAATGTACATAAGTATGTTCCCTGTTTCTGTAAATCTGTACATACGTAATAGTAACTGAAAATGTTCCCTGTGGATAACTGTGTGTCATGATTTAACCCCTCAAGACAAGGTTGCGCGGCCCATAGGCGGGATTTACCCTAGCTGGCCAATCAGGAATAAATCACTATACTCCATCGGTCTGATCTGCCCACCTCAACCCATATCTGATGGGGAGCCCGTCCACATCAAATGCCTAGGTGATCGACCTACTACCACATATTATCTAAATAGGTGGTTGCACTCATAACATAACATAATATCTATAACAATGATACCGTGCTCTATAACTGCATAGTCCAACAGGGTCTAATACTATATATTATATCTCTATATACAACTATCTGATTTACCATGATTCTGAAATAACCGTAATAATCATGATGTTGAATAAGCTGTAACTGTAATTCATACATCATGATACTGAGAACTGCATAATCATAATACTGAAAACTGCATAATTATAATACTAAAATTTATAAAATCATGGTAGTAAAATTCGTATAATTATGGTACTGAAATTCATAAAATATACCCCCATATTATATTCATATTCTCAAGCCACACTATACTTTAATACATAATTTTCATAATTAAATAAACTATATAATATTTTAAAATTTCCTAACATAGCATATTTCTCTTACCTGACTACTAAAAAGCCCCTATGGTTTACTGGCCTAACACCCGCAGGGCCTCTTACACAACACCCTGAAAACAATATTTATTAGAAAAGAATATCAGTATTTCTTCGCCTACATCATTTCCTATAACTGTCATAAGGCCAAAAATGGGCTAAAGGGCATTACCCTGAATTTGAGATGAATTCCAACTTCGTTTTCCCGATGATCCGCTCTGGCAGACTTACAGAGAACTCCGTCAGGAGCGTCATGGTAGCCTTAGATCTTCGATCCAGTGTGGAACAGGCCCGGAAATGAAGAGAGAAGTGAGAGATTGACGTAGAGAGAGAGAGAGGGACGTAGAGAGAGAGAGAGAGGAGAGAGAGAGCGGCGTTGAAAATGGATAAAAATATGGTTTTTAGCTATTTATAGGGCCAGATTCGTCGACAAGACACGTCATTTTGTCGACGAAATTCAGAGTAGCCCAAACCGTATCTCGATATTTTCTCGTCGACGAAACCCTGTATTTGTCGATGAATTTTCTTATGCACTTGTTGACGAACCCCTATATTCGTCGACGAATTTCCTTATGTACTTGTCGACGAACCCTTGTATTTGTCGACGAATTCTGGAAATTTCTTGAAATTATTATATTCTCCAAAATGTAATGTCGTCGACGAACGCTCTGTGTTCGTCGATGAAATCTACTGCCTCCTTCTGTTTCTGTTTCCATTTTCCTCCCTCTTTATTATTAAAATACTATTATTCTTCGGGTCACTACATATGTGGCAACATGAATATATATAATGTAGTTATACATATACAATACATTTCATAAATCAGTGAACATACGTCGAAACATACTGAATCATCATATACTTTCATATTATTCTAGTAACTTATATCATTCATAAATTGTCAGTTATATCTAATAATACTAAAAACATACCCAAGATAAATAGCTAACTGATGTCATATATTACCTCCCATGACGGGTTGTGCAGACCGAAGGTGGGACCCGGCAATGGCTGGCCAACCACTGCCGAGTTAAAAATATGTTTGTAAGTACGATGGGCCCGCCGCACCCTGGTCCGGACTTCCAGGTGGACGTCTACATCTCTACACTGAAAGCCACATCGACTATCCATTTCCCACCCCCTCGTGGGGTGGTTAGCACAAGTCTGAACATAAATATCTGATCTATATAGCTATGTTACCGACCTCCTAAAACTGAACTAAACTAACATCCGGGTTCTTATAACATATAGTACGTATAGCATTTTCATAATTACGGCATCATGCCGAACATTTCATAATTACGGCCTCGTGCCGAACATTTCGTAATTACGGCTTCGTTCCAAACATGTCATAATTATGGTCTCGTTCCGAACATATCATAATTACAGCCTCGTGCCGAACATATCATAATTATGGCCTCGTGCCAAACATTTCATAATAATATTCTAAAAATAAATAAATTATCATGCAATTTAAAGTCATTATATACTTTATTATTTCGTGATTCCTAAAAACATGCTTTTCTCATAAAATTTTCCATATCATAATACATTCATGCGAAAATAATATTCATGCCATACAAAGCTGAGTAAATCCGTACATTTCATTCTAAAATTACATTCCTATATAACAGCAATATTTTCCCAATAACATACATTTTCTCAATACTATCCATATGTAATATATGTTTTTCTGAAAATAAACTTACTCATACATAGTAGTAATTTGCATGGAAAATAACTACTTTAGTTTATTCCCTTACCTGGCTACTGAGAAGGCCCCTTAAATATCCTTGTCTAACCCCCATAGGATTTCTTGATCAATACCCTGAAACTAAAAACTCTCAATATTAAACTTCAGTATTTCTACGTGTATATCATTTCCTATAACTACCGTAAGACCAAATTTGACATAAAAAGTCTTACCTTAACTTAGGGATGATTTCCAACTTGCTTTCACCAACGATCCGCTCTGGCAGATTTGGAGAGAACATCCCTAGGAGTATCATGGTGACTTCGGAATGTTGAACCGGCGTAAATCCAACCTAAAATCGATGAGAGAGAGAGAGAAGACCGAAGATGAGAGAGAAAGGAGGGAGATTTCTTAATTGGGAAGCTAAAACTTAGATTTTTGATATTTATAGAACTAGATTCGTCGACGAGCCACTTCATTCGTCAACGAATCCTTCAATAATTTCGTCGACGAAATTCAGTCCTCGTCGACGAAATTCAATCAGTTCAAAACCTCTCTCGGTATAATTTCGTCGACGAAATTCAGTCTTCGTCGACGAATCCCCTATATTTGTCGACGAAGCCTTGATGATTTCCCCTTGGTTATTCCTTCTAAAGTGCAATGTCATCGACTTCCTCCTTCTGTTGCTATTTCCATATCCCTTCCTCTTTATTATTTAAATTCCATTTTTATTCGAGTTGTCATAGTTACAGTGGGAAATAATGTACAAGAAAAGGAGATTTCAATTCGAAAATCTTCACAGCAACAAAAATCAATTGTTTCTCAGAGGCCGAGACAAGAAATTCGAAAACCTGCTCAATATACTGATATGGTGGCCTATGCACTTTCATAGAAGTAATGAGGAACTCTGAATCAAACAAGTGGAAAAGAGCAATGAATGAAGAAATGCAATATTTTCATCAGAATCAGACTTAGGAGTTGGGAGCTAGCCCAGCTACCCAAGGGTAAGAAAACAATTGGTTACAAATGGGTTTATGTAAAGAAAGAAGGATTTTCAAATGCAAATAATGTTTGCTTCAAAGTTAAATTGGTAGCTAAGGGCTACGCACAGAAGAAAGACATTGATTATAATGAAGTATTTTTTCTAGTTGTTAAACATTCTTTAATTCGAATTTTGTTAGCTTTGGTGGTAGCACAATTTGATCTTGAACTAGTTCAGCTGGATGTAAAGACTACATTTTTACATGGTGATTTGGAAGAGGAAATCTATATGACTCAACGAGATGGATTTCAAGTTGCTGGAAAAGAAAATTGGGTATATAAATTAGGTAAATCGTTGTATGGTTTAAAACAATCTCCCCGACAGTGGTACAAACGATTTCATTAGTTTATGATGGGTCACAAGTACATCAGAAATAAACATGATCATTGTGTTTATTTTTGTAGACTACAAAATGAATCTTTTATATATTTACTCTTGTATGTTGATGACGTGTTGATAGCTTCAGAGAACAGGGAAGAAATCAATAAGTTGAAAAGTCAGTTAAATCAAAAGTTTGAGATGAAAGACCTTGGTGAAGCAAAGAAGATCCTTGACATGGAGATTCGGAGAGACACAATGAGAGGAAGAGTTAGTTTGTCTCAAAAACAGTATTTGAAGAAGGTAGCACAAAGTTTTGGCATGTCTGAACAGTCAAAACCAGTAAGCACTCCTCTTACTCCTCATTTCAAACTTAGTGCAGTTTTATCTCCTAAATTAGACGAGGAACGTAAGTATATGTCACAGGTTCCTTATGCAAGTCTTGTTAGTAGTATGATGTGCAATGATTTGTACTAGACCTGATATTACTTTTAGTATGGTGAACAGGTATATGCATGATTCAGGTAAAGGACATTGGCAAGTTGTGAAATGGATTTTGAGATATATTATGAATACGATTGATGTTGGTATAGTATTTGAGAAAAATAATACTATTGATCTACAGATTGTTAGATATGTGGATTTTGATTTTGCAGGTGATCTGGGTAAACGTCGATCAACTATTGAATATGTTTTTACATTTGCTAATGGTCCAGTAAGTTGGAGGTCTACCTTACAGTCTACCATTGCCTTGTCTACAACAGAAGCAGAGTACATGACAGCTTCAGAGGCTATTAAAGAAGCTATTTGGTTGCAGGGTTTACTTGAAAATTTGGGAGTTGTTCAGAAGCACATCTTTGTGTTTTGTGATAGCTAGAGTTATATTCATTTGGAAAAGAACCAAGTATACCATGCGCGAACGGAGCACATCGACGTTCAGTTTCAGTTTATGCGGGATATTATTGATGGAGGCAAGATACTTCTTTAGAAGATTACTACAGCTGAAAATCCAGGGATATGTTGACCAAGATTGTGACAACAATCAAGTTCAAACATTATTTGGACTTGATCAATATCCTGCAAGTTTGAATATTTTTGGAATGTGCTGATAATGTGGAACTTCAGAGAATGTTGGTGACTGAAAATTTTGTTGAATTTATCGTTAATGTGGAGATTTGTTGTTTTTTATCCCACATTGGTAGAAAAGTTGTTTTGTTGTCACACATTGGTGAGAAGTGTTTTTTAAACTTGAGGTTGAAGTTATATAAAAAGTTCAACTCTCCATTTGTAAAACACGCCTCAAAGTTGTACTTTATCAAAAAGTAACGAATTGATCGTCGGTGCTCGAGGACGTAGGTAATTTTGTATCGAACCTCGTTAAATTCTTGTCTTGTTCTTTTTACTGTCTTTTATTATTAGTTTTTGCATTGCTTTAGTTTTTTATATATTCAATAGCATTAGTTGTAATATTGGTGTTTAGTACAAGTGGGGTACCCAGCACAACAGGTTCGACTCTAACCTTTCTCTTATACCAGAGCTCAAGGTGATTGTAAAATAAACAAACTCTTTTTAGAGTTTTTCATTTTGAACGAACTCACCTTCTCATAATAATTGCTTATAATCGAAAACACAACTTAATCCAAAGTCTAATATTAAATAGTGATGTTATGCATGCATGCATGAAATACAACTACACAAATTCAATAAAGTTATACTAATGTGAATTATTGTCCCCTCAATAGTTACTCATGCATATGTAATAACAAGTTAGACCTTGGTGATCTCAAGTCTTAAGTTTGATTCTACACTTGTAGTTTGCCTGGTGAATTACCATGAATGTGTCAATACAATGTTTTCATTTTCTCAGTTTAGTTCTGCCTAGGTGGGTCCAAAGGGTTTGCCCAAATAGGAGTTTCACAATATAAAAAAGAGAAGGTAAAAGACACTAACCTTCCCTGAGGTTTGACAAAGAGACAATGAACTCCCTTGAGGTTTTAAAAATTCTAAAGACCTTTCCTGAGATTTTAAAAATCTTAAGCATAATTTTCTAAAGTTTGTCAAACAGATATAAAATTCTCCTTATATTTTGCAAAAAGACAAATGTTTTTAAAGAGAGGTCCATATCTTTTTGGTAAATCTCATGAAAAGTTTGTGATATTTTTGAAACTTTAAGGGAGGTTTGTGACATTTTTGAAACCTTAGAAATTGTCTCTATCTTTTTGCTAAATTTCAAGGGAGGTGAGTGTTTTTTACTCGAAAAAATAATTAAAGGCTTTCCTATCCTTCCAAAAACTTGGAGACCGAGATACAAGTTTCAAGACGACTACTATTTTCAAATAATATATATATAACATAGTAAAACCCCACTTAAATCATAAGCTAAAAAAATTGAAAAAAGGAAAAAAAATAAAAATGGAGCAGACAAGTGAGAAAATCCTGAAAACACGAGTGGTCAATAGTACAGCCTGAGAGGACCCCTTGTGTCTCTGTGTTCATGTCCTTGTCTCTCTACCTTGTCATCTTTAACAATGTCCAAAACACTAGTCTTCCTTCTTGCTTCTTGCCACTCTCACAGACACACACACACACACACACACACAGATATATATATATATATATATATATATATATATATATATATATATATTTAAATGTATATTTTATTAAAAAACAAATGGTGGAAAAATCCAAAAATAAAAGAAAAGAAACACGTTTGTTTAGTCATTCTTACCATTTTTTTTTTGGGATTTTAAAACAAAAATACTATGCTTTTCAAATTTTAAAAAGACGTTTTCTATACTTTGGGTAAAGAAAAAGACAAAAGAAACCCGGTGCACAAAGCTCCCGCATATGCAGAGTTCGTGCAATTCAAAATTTACAACATTTTATATTACCACCACCCGTCACTCGTTTTTGTTTTCAAACTTGAATTTGGGTATCAAAACGTGCGTTTAAAGATAGAAGATACTAATTTTTTAGAACAAAAATTCATAAACAAAATTTTGAACCTTTAACTAAATGTAATAATGAATTGCTTTGGGATATTGAGAATGTAACCTAGTTTAAGTAAATTATGGAACATTTAGGTGCAACGAATTTGATTTTTAGAAGTAGATAAATTGTAAATCAACAATCTTAAGATTGACCTCGAGCCTACAAGTAAGATTAAGAGTTGCTCCATTAAATATTTGCCTAGAAATTAGCGTAGTAGGTTGTTTCACATATAACTCGTTCTTATTAACCACGATACTGCACGAAAAATATATTATATATTCTATATTCTAATTCTTTTTTTCTCTGATTCAAAATTAATATAATTCTTCATTTAGTGTGTTTAGATCTTTATAGTTTCCCATCCAAGGCTTTAAGCTATGTTGTTAGACACAACATTATATTCTCAAGGTTGTAATTAAAGTTTCCATTGAAAAATGTAAAATGAAAGATCTTGTTTTGGAATATGAGACGAACAAACTTGCATATGGTTTTATATTTTCTATTCACACAAACTATAGTGACATACAACTTTTAGCTTACCCCTTGATTTTTTGTTACAAGCTACACTCGTATGAAAATAATTTTAACTCCTAAAAAGTTGTAACGTATTTATCCCAGCCTTTAATCTAGGTCATTGCTAGATTAAATATTGACAATATTAATAATACTTAGGGCAAAAGACACTGTTCTCTCTTGAGGTTTGACAAAAAGATACCGACCGCTCCTGAAATTTCTAAAATTTCAGGGACCTTCCTTGAGACTTGAACAATTCCAGGGACTTTCTCTGAGGGCAAAAAAAATATACAACCCTCTCCTTATATTTTATAAAAAGATAAGTCTTTTTGAGAAAAATTTGTGTCTTTTTGACAAATCTCACGAGAGGTCTGTAACATCTTTGATACCTCAGAAGAGTTCAATAAAAAATTTGAGATCTTTCTTTTTGCCAAACTTTAGGAGAAGTAAGTGTCTTTTACCATAATATGTACTAAAACATATGGACTAAAAAAAGATTAGAATATCTATTAATTCTTTGCAAAAAAAAAAAAAAAAAATTCCTCAAGAACAAATCGACTCATTTGAAACCATGATGGATTTTTTGAGGAACGAACATGTGAACTTTCAAGCAAGAAAATTATATTTTTTGTTCATTAAACTCATAGATTAATGAAACTCAACTTGACTTTTCAGTGATTGAATAGCTTTTTATTTTGGTTAACAAAATTATTGATTAGATGTTGAGAAGAAGCTAGGTATGGTGTAGGGTTGGAACAGGGGATTTTTGCCTTTTGAGAAAATCAGATATAAATATGCAGAGAAAGGATTTGGAGCAGAGGAAAAGGGAGACAGAGAGAGTGTTCAAAAGTGGGGAATGATTTGGGAAAGGGGAACCCAATGAGATTAATTAAAGAAAATCAAAGCTTAATTGATCCTCTGCAAACCCATTTTGCTTCAGCTTCTGCTTTTAATTTTTGGAGAAGTGCAATGAACAAGAATATGCTGTTTTTAATTAATTTAATCCATAAAATAGTTCAATTTATTATTTATGGATGCATGTTATTGATTTGACCAGTCAATTGGTTTTGAAAATTTTAGAATTTTAAAAAAATTAATGGTAAAGGAGTTCGGTCGAGTTTAAAAGAAGATATTTTTTTTTAGGCTGCGTTTGGGTAGATGATATTAATTTATTTGCAGCATACCAATTTAAATATAGAATTAATTGATAAAAATAAAATACAAATATAGACCATACTAATATAAATAAAAATTTATAATTTAGAATTTGAGTAAAATTTAAATATTTTATTTTATAGTATATAAGAAGTTGAACACTAAATTTACATGCGTTTATGTATTTATATATATAAATATGTATATATATATAATTGCAATATATTTTGTTATTGGAACCTTTTGTGGAAAGTAGGTGAGAAAATTTGTATTGTATTGTATATGTTATATTGAATATTTTAAAAGTAATTCCAATAATTATTTTTAATTTTAATGTATATAATGTATGCAAATAGAAATGTAATACTGGAGATAATTTATTGTCTTGTATATATTTTATTGAATAATTTTAAAATAATTTCAATCATTTATTCTAATTTTAATGTGTATATTGTATATAAAAAAATGTAATACGATATATATATATATATATATATATATATATATTTCTATGTTTTTGAATAATACAAATTAAAAATAATTTTATAATTTTAGTTAAGGTAAATATAAACCAAAGATTAAGAAAGTGGGAGCTAATAATTTAAATTAATTTTTTAATCAAAGTTTTAAGAAAGAAAATAATTGAAAGTTATTGAATATGGTCCATTAAATTAATTAATTTTAATAAAATTCATTATGAGAGAGAGAGAGAGAGAGAGAGAGAGAGAGAGAGAGAGAGAGAGAGAGAGGAGTTTAAAAAATAAATTAAAAAAAATTACAAATTTTTTTCTTCTTTTTCCTAATATTTTTTGAATTTCAAACAGGACCTTAGTGATTTTTAAATTATTGAGTATCAAGAAAGTCTCACACTTATCTTTATATGCATCGCATACTTTCTTCCTTGATAAATATAAATGACACTTGGGACAATCTATGAACTCTATATAATGGTATGACGGTATTTAAAGATACTTTGAGCATTCAAATAATTCATCGAAATAATGAATCTACCCACTATCATTCTCTACTTAAATATCAAAATTCAATCTCAATTAAAAAATTGTACACTTTTTTTTTCTTTCTTTCTCTAAAATCCACCATAGAACTTCTCAAGTATCCTATCGTATGCTTTTGCTTCTTTTCCCTAAACTTTTCCATTATTTTTCTCAAAATATATGTACCTTTTGTAGTAGAACTCCCAGACATGAAACTAGATTGATTTTCCGAGACATTCATTTTTAGCCTTAATCTTTGTTTAAATACTCTTTCCCATAGTTTCATTATATGACTCATAAATTTAATTCCACGATAGTTATTATAATTTTGAATACCTCATTTATTTTTGTACATCGATATTAAAATATTTTTCCTCCATTTATCTGACAATTTCTTGTTTTTATAATTGTGTTAAATAAGTTACTTAGCCATATAATTCCTTTATCATCTAAACATTTCCAATCTTCAATTGAAATGTTATCCGATACATTTTACATTATTTAAGAGTGAGCCTTGTAACAAGTTTAAATCTATCTCTTTCTCCTTCTTTTGTATTTAATCTAATATAGAAATTATTTAAATGATCTGTATTTAGCTTAAATAAAGATCTTTTTTTGTATCTTTTCTCGCCGCTTTGAATTTCTTCAAAGTTATTCACAATTTTATTCTATTGCTATATTTTAAACCAAAATTCTTTTGTCTTTATAACTCTTTGGACATCGGGATTTCCCCCGTTAACTTTCTTTATTATTGGAGAATGTTTCTTTTGATTCACTTAAAATCTATTTTACTATTTTTTTAAAACCATTTTTTAAATTCGAAACGCGCCGTTAATAAATTTATTTAAAATATTTTACAAACTTCAAAATTCTACAAAAGCAAAAAAAATACTTTTAGCTAAAAAAAAAGGTAATTTTGGAAATACCAAATATAATAATAGTGTTTCTTCTTTTCTTTTTCTTTTTTTTTTTTTTTGGGGAAAGAAACAATACCAAAAATCAATGCAGATAGAACAGCTCAAAAGTGCTTTAAGAAACAAGAAACAAAAAACAAAAACAAAAAGCAAAAACAGAAAAAGCCCCTGAAATTAAATTCCTAAAGCATTTAAAGCAGTCTTAGATTTTGTCTAAATCATTTTCTCTCTGAATTTCCTAATCATTAAAAACCTCCCATTATCCAAAACCCAAAAAGCAAAAAAATAAATAATAAATAGTAAATAAAAATATTTTTTTAATAAAATAATAATAAAAAAACAGAATTAGAAAGAAAGTGCAGTGACAATTGCCAAACACGACACAGGGAAAAGATAAACTTTCCTGATGCACCAAGAAAGATTATAACCGACCGCGAGAGTACCAAAACGCTGTACTCGCTGTGTCTCACACTTCACTGGGGCAACACACGGTGCGTTTCAAAATTCCCACCTCTGCCCTTCGCGAGTACGACTCTCGCTCCAGTGCACGAGTAAAAGATATCATCTACAGTGGCATTTCTGTGATTTCGTGTCAGATGGAGGTCGTTTCGAAGACCGAGCCGTTTAGTTGGTACAGTCCAAAAACCAGAGGTCGTACCGCGGAGAAATTATTCGCTGCACCCGCAGACGTCTACTGGGCGGACATCGACCGTCCATGCAGTGAGGACCCACAGAGTGAACGGTTAGATTGACCTGGTACGTGATGGTGAGCACACCGGATAATTTCTCTATACTACGACCACCACAGGTTTGGCTTTTGGCAGGCTTCTCTTCGCGAGTAGAGATAAGGACACATGCATGACGCTCATCGACGGTCCAGATTCACTCTGAAGGTTCCCTTTAACGGTACGCTGACCGTCGGATCTAGTCGTCCACCCAACCACGGTTAGCCACGTTAACCGTGGTTAGGTGACATGCTGATAGGCTGGTTTTCAGAGTGAAGATGAAAGCTTTAATGCAGACTTAGGAGTGAGGTGAGAGAGGAGGAGGGGAGAGAGAGACAGAGATCGTGTTCTCTCTCTGGATTATGGAGGAGCTCCTTCCCTTTTCTTCGTTTTATCCGATTCTTCGATTAGGTTAAGATTTCCTATTTATGGGAATTTTTAGATTCTGAGATCTACGAATTTCATCGGGTTCTTAGCGTTTTTTCATTTCTTTTTTCGTTTTGTTTTTGTTTTCATGTCCGCAATCATCACTTTTTGATTCGGAGATGATGATAACTCGGTTGTAGTACCTTGATTATTTATTTTTTTGGGGGGGAAATTTTGAGCTTCTCTTGCTTATTTCTCGTTCTTCTTTAATCGTCAAAGGCCAGGAGCGCGAGAAATGAGAATTTCATTTGTGATGGCTCAGTAGTTTTGTATCCCTAGATCTGGTCCGATTCTTGGTGATTCCATTCCAAATCATTTGAAAAGATCTTGTTTCAGATTAAGGTTTTTCCTCCCTCTCAGGTCGAGGCGTTGGGTATTTTAGCTTGTTAGATCGAGATTGAGCCGGAGGGCTTCGGTTGTTGAGAGCGATCGGGCGATTGATCGAGTTGTGCTTGGAATCCAAGATGAGTTTTTATTTTCCCGACGAGGTTATTGAGCACATCTTCGATTACCTGACCTCACATCGAGACCGGAACGCGGTGTCTTTGGTGTGCAAATCATGGTTTAGGGTGGAGAGGTTCAGCAGGCAGAGAGTGTTCATCGGAAATTGCTACGCGACGAGTCCGGAGAAGGTGATTTCCAGATTTCCTCGGCTAAAAGCGGTGACCTTGAAGGGGAAGCCTCATTTCGCGGATTTCAACTTGGTTCCATACAATTGGGGAGGTTTTGTGCACCCTTGGATCGAAGCCCTGGCGAAGAAATGCCCCTGGCTGGAGGAACTCCGGCTGAAGAGAATGGTGGTGTCTGACGAGAGCCTCGAGCTGCTCTCGCGTTCTTTCGCGAATTTCAAGTCTTTGGTCATGATTACCTGTGAAGGGTTCTCGACCGACGGCCTTGAAGCCATAGCTACCAACTGTAGGTGAGTGCCTTTCGTTGTAACTTGTAAGCTTGCTGTTACTTTCTCATTTTTCTGTACATTTTTTTTGACGTTTTATGTGGTCTGTTCTTGTCACATGGGACTAGGACTAAAATAAATTTTGGGCAGTTTGTTGAGATTTTTTGACAAGTATCCTCACAGTGTACTCTTTGACTTGAACAACTAGGTTTGCTGGGTTGATTTTTTTATTTTTTCAAATTTTAAGAACGTTTTAATTGCTTTGTTTCGTTGATCCGGCTCTAGTTCGCTGTTATTTTTGTCAAATGATGGTAAAACTTGAATTTGTTTTGATAGTTTTTGGACTTTTTTGTTGGGATTTCAACAATTATCCTCATAAGAGTTTATTCTTTGACCGAAATGTTAGGAGTATTGGGTTAATTATTGGTTTGTGGTTTTTGGGATGAACTAATAAGTGGATTTTTGTACTCAAGTGTGGTGGGCTTTTTGTCAGATGGTTACCATACATTTTTTGACATGCATTTAACCATTGCAATTGATTTTATTCAATTATTGGCTGTTGGACTTCCTCAGATGTGATTGCAATTTGGAATGTTGAATTCGTATTCAGTTGTGATCATTTTCTTTATGTCTTCTGATTTTAGCATCTGTTGTTGCTGCTTGAAGGTATCCCTTGGAAATTTTTAGTGCATGCATCCATGCTCTAATCTCCTTTGGTACTGTAATTAGTGATCGGGTTTGATACTGTTTGACACTGCCTCCTTATACATACAGTTTACCCTTGCAAATATATTAAAGAGAGATCTCCATGATTTTGAACTTTCTGTCTGGGTTTTAACAATCAAGGTGATTGTTTTGGGACTTTTGGTACAACCTCATGTGCTGATATTGCACAGCCACATCTCCTGTATTTTCCCCCTATATTTTCCCTACCATGTAGTGTCTTTTAGCGAGAATGAGTTGGTTGGGTTGGTGGGTGGATAAACCAAACACATTAGCTGCATATCTGAGTTTTAGCAGACCCATGACATTAGCTTTAATTTAACAGTATCTTTTCACTTTGTTTTTAGGTTCCTAAGGGAGCTGGACTTGCAGGAAATCGATAATGAGGATCATAGAGGGCACTGGCTTGGCTGCTTTCCTGATAGTTGCACTTCACTTGTCTCCCTCAATTTTGCATGCCTCAAAGGGGAAGTTAATTTGGCAGCACTTGAGAGACTTGTGGCAAGGTGTCCTAATCTTACGAGTTTGAGGTTAAATCGTAATGTGCCCCTAGAGGCCCTCCAAAGGATTCTGATGCATGCACCTCAATTAGTGGACTTGGGTATTGGTGCTTACGTCCACGACGTGCATTCTGAAACCTTTTACAAACTGAAGAATACTCTCCACAAGTGTAAATCTATTAGGAGCTTGTCAGGGTTTTTGGAGGTTTCTCCTCGCTGCTTGCTTGCCATTCATGGTATCTGCTTAAATCTGACCTCCTTGAACCTGAGCTATGCGCCAGGGATTCACAATACTGAGCTAATAAAGCTGATTCGCCACTGCAAGAAACTTCAGCGCCTATGGGTCTCTGATCTTTTAACCCACTATGTTCTTTTATTAAAAAAAAAAAAAATCTTTTCTTTCTTTGCTTTTTTCCTTTGCATTTGAAAGATTAACAAAAGTTCCTATTTTCCCTGCAGATACTGGATTGTATTGGAGACAAAGGACTTCAAGATGTATCTTCCAACTGCAAAGAATTGCAGGAGTTGAGGGTATTCCCAACTGACCCCTATGGAGTTGTGAGTTCACCAGTAACAGAGGAGGGTTTGGTTGCCATATCCATTGGTTGTCCCAAGCTGCATTCTTTGCTCTACTTCTGTGAACAGATGACCAATGCTGCTCTCATAACAGTAGCCAAGAACTGCCCCAATTTCACCAGATTCAGGCTGTGCACCCTCAACCCGACAAAGGCAGACCCTGTCACAATGCTGCCGCTGGATGAAGGTTTTGGGGCAATAGTTCAGTCATGCAAGAGTCTCCGGCGGCTGTCCCTCACTGGCCTTCTAACCGACCAGGTTTTTCTCTACATTGGAATGTATGCTGAGCAGCTCGAGATGCTCTCAGTTGCCTTTGCTGGGGACAGCGACAAGGGAATGCTGTACGTTCTAAATGGGTGCAGGAAACTAAAGAAGCTGGAGATCAGGGACAGCCCTTTCGGAAATGTGGCACTTCTAACAAGCATGGGAAAGTATGAAACAATGCGATCCCTTTGGATGTCGTGCTGCGACATTACACTCGGAGCCTGCAAGACCCTTGCAAAGAAGATGCCAAAGCTGAACGTGGAGATCATAAACGATAATGATGACGAGATGGAGGCTGTCCCCGATGATGAACAAAAAGTGGAGAAGATGTACCTGTACCGGAGCATGGCTGGGCCGAGGAGAGATACCCCGGACTATGTGTGGACATTGTAGAGGCATCCTCAGCCTAGCTCCCCTGGCTCCATTGGATATTCCTTTTGTACTTTTTTATTTTTATGCTTAGGCCAGGTATTTTTATGGTCTTTTTAGAGTATGGTGGTGTAGCAGGGTATGGTTGGTTAAATATTAAAGAGATTTTCTATTTGTGATCCTTCTATATATGGTAGTGTTGATGATTTAAATCAGTGAGTGGGCATAAGTCGGTGTACTGAGCTGAGCGCTCCCATCCACTTTGAACAAACTGCATGTTCAGTTTTGGGGAAAGATCTGTTGCCTGCAAATTTTCTGTCCAGACCCCATTCTCATTTCAAAGCATACCTCTAGATGGGGAGCAACCTGGTTAGGAAGCGTACACGAGTTTCACTAGCATGCTAATTACTAAGCATGCATTTTACTCTTCCACTAACATGGACTAGGTTCTGCGCGCAAGCAAGACCTCTAGGAAAGTTGTTTTACCATCAACTGTTGCCACATTGTTTAGAATCTTAACAAACAAAAAACCTTCTATTGAAATTCGTATCAGAGTGTGCAAGAAAGTGTAATAATATTCTCATTCCAAAGTGTACCTCTAGATGGGGAGCAACCTGGTTAGGAATTACACGAGTTTCGCTAGCATGCTAATATGGACTAGGTTAAGAGACATGAACTTGAGGTCATTTTACTTTGGTATTCTATTATCTATTTATTTAATTATTTTGGAGACACTTCTTCTAATACAATATTGATAAAAATTGTGACTAATTTTTGAAATACATATTTGTTTACTTTTTTTGGAGCGAAGTGTAAAAAACCTTGGCTAACCATATGAAATGGTTCAGTGTCAGTCTCCTCCTTTTGATAAACCAACCTTCGGTCTAGTTACTGGGTTAAGGGCATGGTTCGGCTAACCCAATCATACCCAATCCTATGTGAACCATTCCCATTCCTCCAGAATGGAAATCGCTAGACCCACTCATTCCCATTCTAGGTTCCAAGCAAGGCCCATGATCTTGAAACTCGAACAATATAAGAGCTCCCCATAGAGAGGCTAGGAGATGTATATTCAATTTGATAGGGACTGCAAAAATGCCCTTAATAATCTAACTTAAAATTGAAGAAAACCACACAAAATACAAGGAGGAATATTTAAGATAGAACTTTAGGACTGTACCAATAATGTCAATAGCTTCTTTACACAATTAACATGTTGCAGAACCCCCTTTAACAATAATAGGACACAAGGTATACAGAACAAGAATTACCAGAGCCCATCCATCATGATGAATGCCATCAAACCGGTTTAGAAGCAGCATTCCTCCAACACACAGCAGCAACAAAGCGCAGCCAAACTGCATTCAAAAAAACAAGAAAGAAGCCATTGGCCATCATTTTATCAAAAAGACAAAATATGTGGACTGGGGAAACAATGGAAGCCTATGCATTATTCCGAGGATGGCACAGCCAAGAAATTAAATAACAGGGTGAGAGAGAGATGGATGCCAAAACATAAGTTCGGAAGAAGCTTAACATGCAGGCGGTAAGACATGCTATGTATTGGGGAACAATGAAATGAATCAATTGATATTAAAAAGATTCTACAAATTTTAGGTATATTAAGATAATAGTCGGTCAGGGAGATCAATTCCAGAATAGGTTGAGCAATGTGACAGATCCAACCAAGGTGATCTACTGATGATCAACGATCAAAGGAAGGACAGAGTGTTCATGGTCACCTGCAGAGTAAATGATCCTCTTTTCATTTTGGTACTCATCCAAACGCTAAAATATATTCTTCCAAATAAATTTTTTTTTTTTTTTTTTTTTAAAGAGCAGAGGATATATATCTGCATAATCAATAAACACAAATTTGAGAGGACGTGATGGCATTACCATCACTTGGCATATATATTAAAGAATTTTCTGTAGTAGATTATAACTTTCATTGATCTCTCAAAATGAAAGGGGTCAATCTCAAACAAACACAAGGCATAAGAAGTTATTAGGCGCCCAAAGAAACTCAAAAATAAGATGGTTAACACCCTCAATATGCAAGATTCCAACAATTCCTCACCTGGTCCCAAACCTGCAAACCCATGAATAATAATAATAATAATAATAATAATAATAATAAAACCACTCAGAGAAGGGAGAGGGAGGGGAAAGGCAATAATAAACACCTTAACTTGATGTAAGTGAGTCAAGCCTACTCACGAGCTACTCAGGCTTGACTCACTCTGTTACTCGACTTGACTCTACTCGAGTTTGAGTCAAGTTGGAGCCTTGTACTGCTACTTGTGAGCTTAATCATCGAGTTTTTTAATTTTATTATTTTGTATTATATGAGTCATATAATATATATTTTGTACATATACTAATATTATATTTACATAATATATAATTTATACATGCATACAATTTTAACTTCAATTGAATTGAGCTTAATCAAGTTGAGCTCAAATTTTAAGAACTTATAGTGAAGTCAAGTTCAAGTTTTATAATTTTGAGATTGATTGAGTTTGAGTCAAGTTTCGAACTTAACATTTTCGAGTTGAGTCAAGTCTGAATATCTCACTGTAATGACTCGGCTCAACTTGACTCGAATACACCCTTGGTCCTTACCAATAATCTTCATGAAATTGACAACTGGGAGAATGATTGTTTTTAAGAGATGCCAATTAAACCTATATTTAAAGACAGAAAACAAGCAGGAAGGATCCAATTGCACTAGGATATTGACTATTAAACACACCAAAATCACTAAACTAGCTACTGCAGAAGCACCTGTAATGTAATGCTTCCATCATAGGAGCATCTACCTTAAAACTATATACTATATAGCAAGTTCTTCACAATATTCTTATAGTCATTCAATTCTTAAAATAAAACAAAATTAAAGGATGACAGGGTTAACATTTCAGTGTTGGATGATATAATTGCATTGAGCTCAAAATTTCCAAGGCAAAATTATAAAACCACTCAACTACGTTATGCTATGATATTTGTTTCCAGTCTTTGTAATCCTTCAGCTTGCACAGCAGAAAATCTTGAAACAAGGAATGGCAACAATCACAACCATTCATGCCACTACTAATTTTATACCTTATTAAGCAAAAAAATTAAGAGGTGGCAAATAATAAGAACCTGAACAAAGAATGTCTCATGAACCAAAAACTCCCCTTTATTTCCCACCACCGAAACTAGTACATTTGATTGATAGAAAAATAAATAAATAATGAAAACCACCAGTTCCTAGTGCACAATGATGAGACAATCAAATTGGATAGTACCAATACTAAGGAACAAGGAATACCATTTTCAAGGAAAATGGTTGGTGGAAATATAGTCCACAATTTAAAAGCAGTAGCCTGAAGAAATAACAAAAAATATGCTGCAGCAGCACAACTAAGTAGAAAGCATATTGGTTTCATAAAGCAATCAACCAAAAAAATAATAATAATAAAATTAGCTTTCAAATGTAGATTTTGTAATCAATGGGAAGAGAAAGGGACATGATCAGAAAACAGCTAGTTTTCAAATCCATAGAAACTGAATGCAATGAGTTAAAGAAAGATCTAAAAGAAATGAATATAAATTCATGTAATCTACAGTACCTTCTAAAAAAAACCATATATACTATTACTTAGACCTGGCAATGGATGAGAAGAATTCCCTCATAGTTACTACAAAATGCTAATAACATAGCAAACCAAAAATTGGTACAAATGTCCCAAAATGCTAACATAATGATCTAGAGTTTTAAGTCAATATTTTTCACATTCCAAAATTTTTCTAGCTGAAATAGAGAATCGTCACGTTAGAATTATATTTTTAGTCCTTATTAATCTATTCCATAACTCTGCCTGTGATGTGCTTAATGTCCTAATCTTTCACAGGCAGCTGGTCCCAAGCCCAGTATAGGAGGATGGTTGTGTTAGGTAGCAGGCAGCCAGCGTAAAACTTATCAAATCACTATGATATGAATTCCTACCAATTATTCACTGAGGCATCCTTTAGAAGTGATGTGTTGCACTTATACCACCCGAGTGTAGTGAAAAGTGGGCAAGGTTGGGCTAGGCCATTGCCCCGAAGCGACACGCTTTGTTGGCACCCGAATACAGTATCAAATATGTAAGGGTTCACACATCATTCTGAACTTGGGCAGGTAAAGAAGTTATGTTGTTGTTCACCACACCAACAATCACCCGAGTTTAATACCAATTATTGTTCCCAAACAATCAGCACTCAGAAACCAATTGTCGGTGCCGAGTGTGCGCAGCAAAAGATCTCACACGAACTCTCATGAACAATCAATGGAACAAGCAAGCAAGCACTCGATGATGAACTATACAAACCTAGCAATCCCTCAATAATGAGAATCAATGAATGCAATAATCAAAACACAAGAATTTACATGGTTTGACAATTTGCCTAAGTCCACGGGAGCAGCGGCTGTTTTCACTATCTCAATGAAGCTTACAAGCTTATCAAACTAGGATTATATAATATGATTATATACTAATCTTATGCGTACAAAGGACTTCTACTATATCTAAAACACTTATGTAGCAATTCCCCGGAGGAAAATCCTCCAAAAACTCTACTGATCTCCAATTCGAAAATCTGTAGCGTCCACAAGCATAACCATTGACGGTTTAGAACAAACCATCAATGGTTTGAAGTCGAGAAGAATACCCAGCAATACTACCTAAAACCGTCGACGATTATAGCCAAACCTATTGGGCTTTTGTGGAGCCTAGTTGTGTTTTAATTTGGATGACGACCCGACCTCTATTTAATTAGAGATTTCTATCTTAAGGCTTAGTCCATGGAGTGAAGGCTTGGGCCGGCACAAGCCGTACTCGTGGGGGTCCGAGGGCAACACTCTTGAGAAAATTTTGGAGCCCATTCGAAACGGAACCCTAGGCGCAACATATAAAAAGGATTGCTTTCGGGTGATTAGGGTTGGCGTGGTTGTACCTGCAAGAGAGCGAGAGGGAGAGCATTGTATTGCCGCACTCTCTGTGTTTTCTTCCTGATAATATTGAAATCCCTGCAACTCCGTGAACGTAGGCAAAATTGCCGAACCACGTAAATATTGTCTTGTGCGTGTGATTCATTTTTCTTTGGCGTTATTTTTCTTCTATTTTGTTTCTCACAGGTTTTGGGAATTTGTTCTTTATTCCTAACAACTGGTATCAGAGCCTAGGGGTTAGGTTCGAGTGGGAGCAATGGCAAAGGAAGCAAGAAAGGCGTCTGGAATAGAAAAGTTTGATGGCACAGACTTTGGATTCTAGAGGATGCAGATCGAGGATTATCTCTATGGGAAGAAGTTACATCTACCGCTTCTAGGAGAAAAACCCGCTACTATGAAGGACGAGGAATGGACTCTCCTTGACAGACAGGTACTGGGAGTTATAAGATTAACTCTGTCCAGGTCTGTTGCACACAACGTCGTGAAGGAGAAAACTACAGCAGATCTGATGAAGGCTTTGTCTGGTATGTATGAAAAACCATCAGCAAATAACAAGGTACATTTGATGAAGAAATTATTTAATTTAAAGATGGCAGAAAACGCATCTGTAGCACAACATCTGAATGAGTTCAATACTATCACAAATCAATTATCGTCGGTAGAAATTGATTTTGATGATGAGATTCGTGCACTGATCGTTTTGACTTTGTTGCCAAACAGTTGGGAGGCAATGAGGATGGCAGTAAGCAACTCTACTGGAAAGGAAAAACTGAAGTATAATGATATACGGGATTTAATTCTGGTTGGGGAGATTCGCAGAAGAGATGCAGGCGAAACCTCAGGATCCGGCTCTACCCTAAACCTTGAGACCAGAGGCAGAGGTAATGACCGAAATTCATATTGAGGTAGATCAAAATCCAAAAACTACAATCAAAACGGAAGTAAATCCAGACCTAGCCAAAAGGGACAATGCTGGAACTGCGGGAGAACAGGTCACTTTAGGAGACAATGCAAAAGTCTTAAGAAGAAGAGTGAGGATGATTCTGCTAATGCTGTAACAGAAGAGGTACAGGATGCACTACTTCTTGCAGTAGACAGTCCACTTGATGATTGGGTTTTGGACTCAGGAGCTTCATTTCATACTACTTCACACCATGAAATCATACAGAACTATGTAGCAGAAGATTTTGGTAAGGTGTATTTGGCTGATGGTACAGCCTTGGATGTTGTGGGTATGGGAAACGTCTGGATGTCACTGCCAAATGGGTCTGTTTGGTTACTAGAGAAGGTACGACATATTCCTGACCTAAGAAGGAATTTGATTTCTGTCGGACAGCTTGATGATGAAGGGCATGTGATGTTGTTTTCTGGTAGCACTTGGAAGTTTACAAAGGGAGCCAGAGTATTGGCTCGTGGAAAGAAATCTGGTACTCTATACATGACCTCAAGTCCAAGAGATACAATTACAGTTGCTGAAGCAAGTACTGATACAAGCTTATGGCACCGTAGACTTGGTCACATGAGTGAGAAGGGGATGAAGATGCTGCTGTCAAAAGGGAAACTACCGGAATTGAAGTCCGTTGATTTTGACTTGTGTGAAAGCTGCATCTTAGGAAAGCAGAAAAGGGTGAGTTTCTTGAAAAGTGGCAAAACACCGAAGGCTGAAAAATTGGAGTTAGTGCACACAGATTTATGGGGTCCTTCTGCTGTTGCATCCCTTGGGGGTTCAAGGTACTACGTTACTTTCATTGATGACTCAACCAGAAAGGTATGGGTTTATTTTCTGAGAAATAAATATGATGTATTTGAAACTTTTAAGAAGTGGAAGGCTATGGTTGAGACAGAGACAAGTTTGAAAGTAAAGTGTTTGAGGTCGGACAACGGAGGAGAGTACATAGATGGAGGGTTCAGAGAGTATTGTGCTGCACATGGAATCAAAATGGAAAAGACCATTCCTGGGACACCACAGCAGAATGGTGTGGCTGAGCGCATGAACAGAACTCTCAATGAGCGTGCTAGGAGTATGAGGCTACATGCTGAACTACCAAAAACTTTCTGGGCTAATGCTGTCAGTACTGCAGCTTATCTGATAAATCGAGGACCTTCAGTTCCCATGGAGTTTAGACTTCCTGAAGAGGTTTGGAGCGATAAGGAGGTAAATTTTTCTTACTTAAAAGTTTTTGGTTGTGTTTCTTATGTTTATGTTAATTTTGATGCTCGTAGTAAACTTGATGCAAAGTCCAAAATATGCTATTTCATTGGCTATGGTGATGAGAAATTTGCCTATCGGTTTTGGGATGAACAAAACAGGAAAATCATCAGAAGTAGAAATGTGATATTTAACGAACAGGTTATGTACAAGGACAAGTCAACCGTAGTGTCAGATGTCACAGCGATAGACCAGAAATTCAAATTACACCTGTAGCTGCGGTCCGTAGATCTTCCAGGGCCACTAGACCTCCACAACGTTATTCACTTGCTTTAAATTATCTTCTGCTAACTGATGGTGGTAAGCCAGAGTATTATGATGAAGCCTTGCAGGATAAAAGTTCAAGCAAGTGGGAGTTAGCCATGAAGGATGAGATGGACTCCTTGTTGGGGAATCAGACATGGGAACTAACTGAATTGCCAGTAGGGAAGAAGGCTCTGCACAACAAGTAGGTATATAGAATAAAGAACGAACATGATGGTAGCAAGCGCTACAAAACCAGATTAGTTGTCAAAGGGTTTCAGCAAAAGGAAGGCATTGACTTTACAGAAATATTTTCTCCAGTTGTGAAGATGTCAACAATTAGACTGGTACTGGGAATGGTGGCTGCAGAAAATCTACATCTTGAGCAGTTAGATGTGAAAACGGCATTCCTTCACGGTGACTTGGAGGAAGACATCTACATGATTCGGCCAGAAGGGTTCATTGTCCAGGGAGAAGAGAATTTAGTCTGCAAATTGAGAAAGAGCTTGTATGGTCTAAAACAAGCTCCAAGACAGTGGTATAAGAAGTTTAATAGTTTTATGCATAAAATTGAGTTCAAGAGATGTGAAGCCGATCACTGTTGTTATGTTAAGTTCTTTGACAATTCTTATATCATTTTATTGCTATATGTAGATGATATGCTTATTGCAAGGTCTAGCATTGAGGAGATTAATAATCTGAAGAAGCAATTGTCAGAACAGTTTGCAATGAAGGATTTGGGAGCTGCAAAACAAATCCTTGGAATGAGAATTATTAGAGACAAGGCTAATGGTACATTGAAGCTTTCACAGTCAGAGTATGTGAAGAAAATTCTCAGCAGATTCAACATGAATGAATCTAAACCAGTGAGCACACCCTTGGGTAGTCATTTCAAACTAAGCAAGGAACAGTCACCGAAGACAGAAGAAGAAAGGGACCATATGAGCAAGGTGCCCTATGCTTCAGCTAGTGGCAGCTTGATGTATGCTATGGTGTGTACAAGGCCAGACATTGCACATGCAGTGGGAGTTGTGAGCAGATTCATGAGTAGGCCAGGAAAGCAGCATTGGGAGGCAGTAAAGTGGATTCTGAGATATCTAAGGGGTTCATCAGATACATGTCTTTGCTTCACTGGTGCAAGTTTGAAACTGCATGGTTATGTAGACATTGATTTTGCTGGTGATAATGATAGTAGAAAGAGTACTACTGGATTTGTATTTACTCTGGGTGGTACAGCTATATCTTGGGCTTCAAATTTGCAAAAGATTGTTACTTTGTCTACTACAGAAGCTGAGTATGTTGCAGCAACTGAAGCTAAAAAGGAGATGATTTGGCTACATGGTTTCTTAGAAGAATTGGGTAAGAAGCAGAAGATGGGCATTCTACACAGTGGCAGTCAGAGTGCAATCTTTCTTGCTTAAAATTCGGCTTTTCATTCAAAGTCAAAACACATACAAACAAAATACCACTTGATCCGTTACCTTGTTGAAGATAAGCTGGTAATACTTGAAAAGATATGTGGATCTAAGAACCCAGCAGACATGTTGACTAAGGGTGTTACTATTGAGAAACTGAAGCTATGTGCAGCTTCAGTTGGTCTTCTAGCTTGAGGAGAGGAGGTTGAGTTGCAAGGATGAGGGATTGTTTTTTTAGGAAGATTGCAGTTGATATTAGTGATTGAACTAGTCTCCAAGTGGGAGATTTGTTGGGCTTTTGTGGAGCCTAGTTGTGTTTTAGTTTGGATGACGACCCGACCTCTATTTAATTAGAGATTTCTATCCTAAGGCTTAGTCCATGGAGCGAAGGCTTGGACCGGCACAAGCCGTACTCATGGGGGTCCGAGGGCAACGCCCCCGGGAAAATTTTGGAGCCCATTCGGAATGGAACCCTAGGCGCAACATATAAAAAGGATTGCTTTCGGGTGATTAGGGTTGGCGTGGTTGTACCTCCGAGAAAGCGAGAGGGAGAGCATTGTATCGCCACACTCTCTGTGTTTTCTTCCTGATAATATTGAAATCCTTGCAACTCCGTGGACGTAGGCAAAATTGCCGAACCACGTAAATATTGTCTTGTGCGTGTGATTGATTTTTCTTTGGCGTTATTTTTCTTCTATTTTGTTTCTCACAGGTTTCGGGAATTTGTTCTTTATTCCCAACAAAACCATTGACGGTTTGCCCTCAAACGTGCCATCCTTCTCTCTTTGTTCCTTGCTTCATGATGCTTTCCCTCGGTACATGCGTTCCACTCAAAATATGAGCCACATCACCAACAATCTCCACCTTGGCGAATATTCACCACCTAGGAGAAATCCGAAAGCATAACCCCGCTGCTCCACACAGGCCAGTAGATTGGGACCGCCTCTTGTCTAACACCTAGAGACATAAACCAAGTCCAAGCCACGCTTGAACTTGTTCGCAGTAACAGGAACTCCACCTAACTGAACACCCAACTCCTTGAATGATCCTTTAAATCACAATGCTACCTTGGCAGCCTCAGCCACTGCCAAGTACTCCTATCTAGCTGTAACTAGTGTAACCTGAGACTGTACCCTAGACTTTCAACAATTAGGCCTTCCCACAACATACCCTATTGTAGGCCTCATGTCATCAAAGTCCCCTGTGTAGCCTACATCTGCAAATCTCACAACTGATGAATCACTCTGTTGCCCGCCGAAGTACCCTACTGGATTGGGATAGGAAACCTTTAACACGTCCCTAACATCACCATCTGTCCTTGAGTACTGAGCAGTAGACTATTTACTTAGATTTGCCAACGGTGTACTGGTGACTAGTTTAACATTAACTATGCTAAACCTCTCTTAACACCTGATCCACAAAGCCACCCTGAAATAACCACAATCTCTCTATAGTTTTGTCCACATAGCCACCCTGAGATAACCTCAATCTCCCTGCAACTTTATCCTTGCAAATCTCCAACCCAAGATCGCTCTTGGCAACACTCAAAACCTTTATGTCAACTTCCTTTCTCAACAAAGTCCCCAACTAATATATCTCAATCAGAACCTTCCCAACAATATGCATGTCACTCACATAAAACAAAAAAATAATTACGCACTTGCATTCTATCTCCCTTTCCCGCTTTGAGAGCTCCAACAACCCCCATGTCTAATTCTTATACAGTAACTCCATCTCCTCTACCATGACACCTATCCACCTACCCTTCTCATGACCGTGCACTGCCTCTTGAAAGGTAGTAGAATCCTTCCTGGTAGTAATGGATGCAAGACATCAAATCTTTATACCTAGGCGCTGGCCTAATATTGCACCTGGGCCCATTGTGATCCTGCTGGTCTACCGAACTTAAACTCCCTGTATTATGACCAATGTCATCTCTGCCCTTAGTTTGCAACTTCACTTGCATCACAATCTCCTTTCTGCTCCAGTTTATACTGTGATATTGCGGGTCTCCTAAATTAGAACTCCCTGCACTTCTGCCTTGAGTCTCCAACTCCACCTGCACAACATGCTCATTACTGCTACTGCAGCTTTCTGGCACTTGTTTTTCTTAACATACCTGAGTACGTTGCCCCATGACTTTAACACCTAAAACCATGTCTCCACCAATTGCCACCCTGTTTACCATTGGATCACCCAACTTGAACTCATCTTTCTTATATACCAAAAAGATGCACCGTCTAGACATCACACTAAGTCTAGATCCCACCTCACTAGAAACGTGTATGGTCAGATCTCCAAACTCTCTTAAACCAGAAAAGTCTACCGCATAGTTTGTCCAAGCCTCTCCTGCAACTCTCCCATATGGTGATACCATTAGCGATTAATTAACCGAGAAACACGTCATACTCACTGACTTTACCAAGAAGTCCCTTGCAAGCCCTGCTCATAAAACTCCTTGAGCACCAGCGAACTCAACACCAATATCTGACCTGAGGAACTCTCTCCAAGTCTGGTACTTCACCTCAACCACAAGTTATACCTGGCAAACATCTCCAACTTGTGCCGCATGAGATACTCCTAGACCTTTTGTGATAACCTCACGATGTACCCATGTCCAACCCGTGATGCTGCCCTCACCGATCCCCAAACATCCATAACAATGTAGTTAAGAATACTCACTGTTGTGTATGTGGTCATGTTACACAAAACGGTATTACCTGACTCATAACTCTCAGCTGCAAATCCACTTACAACTGTGTTACCCTGCACTGCATAGAGATTCCCTGCTATCCTCTGTCCCTTCATCACCATCAATACACCGTCTCACACCATCATTATCTTGCCTTCAAATTTGTAACTATACCCGTTACAATCCAAAGCACCTAATAATATCACGTTCTTCCGCAGATCAAGTACATGCCTTACCCCACACAACGTCCTTACCACACCAAAATACATCTTGATCCTGATATTCCCCATTCCGACAACTTTGCAGACCACATCATTTCCCATCAAAACAGAACCAGGACTCGCCAATCTATAAGTAGCGAACCAGGCTTTGTTGGGGCGTCATGTGAAAAGAACATCCCAAGTTTAGGATCCAAGAACTCGTGAGGCGTTCTAAACCTGATAAAACAGAAAGCATCTCACAATCACTGCCCCTGAGTCTCCTTTCACTATAAAAGTAGATTTTGACAAACCCTCTTGAGCTTTTGCCTTCCCTTTCTCCCATTCCGGATATATCGGTTTTATGTGCCCTAGTTTCCCATACTTAAAACAGAGAACGTCCTTCCTCCTCATGGACTAAGTTTTATTACCACTCAATCCACTCCAGGACTTGCCTCTCCCACGATCTTGATTACCCTTCGCCACAAGCCCTTCATCTTGTGAACCCTCATCGCTGGCTTTCTTCCTTTGATGGAACCCCAGCAATGTACTCGTGATGTTCTCCAACTCTAGGGTTTCTTTCCCCCAGGTCAGCGTCGTAACCAGATTCTCGTATGTAGGCGAGATAGGTAGGGAATTCAACAACATCAACGTTTTGTCCTCTTACTCGAACTTCACATCAACTTGCCCCAAATCACTAATGATCTGCTTAAATGTGTTGATGTGCTGAGTCAAGTCCAAACCTTCTACCATATTATGCCAATATAATTTTTGCTTAAGATACAACTTATTTGTCAATGACTTGAACATGTACCGGCGTTTTAGTTTCAGCCAAAACCGCTGCCAATGATTCCTCATCCATGGTGTGATACTACACGTCATTGGTTAGACATTACCTGATAATGGACATAACATTCGCTTCCAGCTCCTTCCAACTTGCGTCGTCCATGCTTTTCAGCCTCTTTCCATATAAACCCTTCACCATCCCTTGCTGCACCAGCAAGTCCTTCACCCTCCTCTACCAAAGCCCGAAATTTCCCGTTCCATCGAACTTACCAACCTCGAACCTCGCAGAAGAAACCCCAGCCATTGCGAACCAATAGCTCTGATACCACCTGTTGTTGTTCACCACACCAACAATCACCCGAGCCTGATACCAATTGTTGTTCCCAAACAATCAACACTCAGAAACCAATTGTCGATGCCAAGTGTGCGCAGCAGAAGACCTCACACGAACTCTCACGAACAATTAATGGAACAAGCAAGCAAGCACTCGATGATGAACTATACGAACCTAACAATCACTCAACAATGAGAATCAATGAAAGCAACAATCAAAACACAAGAATTTACGTGGTTTGACAATTTGCCTAAGTCCACAGGAGCAGCGGCTGTTTTCACTATCTCAATGAAGCTTACAAGCTTATCAAACTAGGATTACATAATATGATTATATACTAATCCTATGCGTACAAAAAACTTCTACTATATCTAAAACAACTCTGTAGCAATTCCCCGAAGGAAAACCCTCTAAAAACTCCCAATCTACTGATTTCCGATTCGAAAATCTGTGATGTTTGCAAGCATAACCGTCAACAATTTGAAGCTGAGAAAAAGACAGCGTTGCGGATCTTAAAAGAGTAAAGGATACCAACCAACCAACCAAAACCAAGCCTTAGTCCCACTAAGTGGGGTCAAAAGAGTAAGGGATAGAATTATAAAAATCAAGATGGTCCTAGGCCAAGAGATAATAAATGTTTAGGCAAGAGACACTCACCTCCCCTAAGGTTTGCCAAAAAGACAAGGATCTCCCCTGAGGTTTGAAAAATGTCATAGACCTCCCCACACATTTGGATCCCTGGACACTCACACCCCCTTCCAATAACAAATGCTTAACACTGTTAAAAAAAATAAAATAATAATAGGGCAAATTTGCCCTTCAAAAATCAAGGTTGCTCGTTCAAAATTAATAGGGAAAATTTGCCCATTGATGCTCCATTCCAGCTTCCTTCCCCATTACCCAAATGACCACCTGGTACCATCACCACCACCATGCACCTTGCAATCACACTGTTGACTTTTTGAGTCCAATCCCTCATTTTGATAATGACAAACTACAAGTTACTAATGTGTGTGCCTAAGTACTTGAACAGGTTAATCATTCAGTACACACACATGAAAGTGATGTGGTTGCTAGAAAGACCTTAAAGAGCACATACTCCTAGCATAATCCATGGGAATCCAAAGAGCAAAAGAAAGAAGAAGAAGTTTTCATTGTATTGCTTTTAGTTTTTAATTTGGTCTATAATATATTTGCATGACATGCATGATAGATTGCATAAGCTCAAAAAGACCATAGAATGACTATAAGAATCCCTCAAGAAATTGGGTTAATAACTCACATTAATAGGGATTTAACTTGGGTCTTTATTTGGGCCAAATATAGTTTGTGGACAAATTCAGTCGACGAAACCTTGATAGTGTAAAATGCCTTAGTCGACTGAACTGGGTGGAAGTCAACATTTTGACTTCGCTCGGTCGATTGTATTCTTTTTTAACGTATCTTCCACAGTCGACCGAACTCACACATGTCTGACCCCCAACAACTTAGTCGACCGAACTTCTAGTTCATTTGTGAACCAAACCATATAAATAGCAGACCGAATTTCAGATATAATCGACTGAACCTCGAAGGGTTTGTAAATCATCCTGAGTCAGTCGACCGAACCTTCAGTTCAAAATCTTCACGATCGACCAAACTTGACAATTGGGTCGACTAAACTTAAAATATAGTCAACTGAAAACTCTCGGGTTAAACATTTTTAACCGAAGTAAAACAAGGTTAATTTTATTTAACCTTAATTAATATTTTCTAAAAAGACTCCTATGTCCTTCAACGTTTATAATTTTGAGTATGTCTATATATACTCCTTCATTTGGAAAGATTAAGCATGGATTAGCAAATATCATTAGCCAAAAATTCTCTAAATTTCCAAATCCTTATTTTCTCATATACAAGCAAAATATCCTATTCTTACTAATCCTTCTTGCTAAAATCCTTTGGTAAGAATATTTTGGAGATTGTTCATATTAGCTTACACTCTCAAATTGCTTGATTGATAATTGATTTTATTGAGAGTAAGCTTGAGTGTTCCCTTGTGATTTAATTCATAAGTCTTCATTGGGAATAACTCTCAAAGGCTTGTGAGTCTTGCATTTGTGTTGGAAGATTCTTGGGCTTGTTTTTGTGCTTTTGTGAAATACTTTTCAAACAAGTTTGATTTCAAATATCTCCTATACTTTATACTTGATATTTGTTCTAGAGATATTTGAGTGTGCTCTTGAGATCTTTGAGGTTATTGCTTGTGATTGATATACATATTTTAACTCAAAGATATATTCACACCACTCTCACATATAAATTGTTATTGTTTCATATAACTGAGAGTTGGCATTTAGACTTCACTAAGCTTATACATTCATATCATACTGAAGTGCAATTTGTAATTGTATTGAGCATATTGTTGTACATCATTTTCTTAGTTTAGAAGCACCTCTGTTTGTACATGAATTTGATATTGCTGGTTGTATTCCTGATGGGTTGTCGAAAGAGGGAGACTAGCCCTATGAATAGTCCAGATTGGCTTTGACCCGGTTAAGAAAGTTAGGTGCACCATCTTGGTAAGGTGTTGTAAACAGTGCCGCTCCACCCAAAAGTGAGCAATAGTGGTAATCCTTGAGCTTACGAGCTGAGGCGAGGATGAAGGCAGTATTGGCCGAACCTGGATAACATTTCTTGTGCCTGCTTTTAATTTCCGCATTTTAAATTTCAGCACTTGAATGTTTGCATTTAATTGTTTTATTATTTCATTGGATTTATGATTATATAAAAAAGACTCTAAGTTTGTGCAATACTGTTTGAGGAATCTGAATTAACCTGGACAAAAGTCTTAAAATTCCAATTCACCCCTCCTCTTGGGAATGCACCAATTCCAACAATTGGTATCAGAGTCTCGTTGCACTAGACTTAAACGTTTTTGCAAAAGATCGCAAATGACTTACATTGGTGTATCCCTATTCGGCGAGGGACAGTCACCTTCTAGGCCTACTGTATTTTGTGGCGTCAATTACATCACCTAGAAAATTAGAATGAGCATATTTATAAAATCAATCGATTGGATGGCCTGGCGGGTGATTGTTAATGAAATTCGTACAACCTTGGATGAAAATGATATTAAGTTAATGCATGCGAATTCATATGTCATGGACATGTTATATCTTGCATTAGATTCTAATATTTTTGTTGAGATTGTGGCATGTAAGAGTACACAAGAGATCTGAGTTGAACTCGAGAAGAAGTATGGAGAGACCCAAGAGAAGGAGACCACCACTTCGATAGCATCAAGCTCAAATGATCTAGAAATGGTAAATCACAGGGTTAGTGCAATAACAAAACGGGAGGTATATGATTCTCTATCTAGCTCGATGGATGATTCTTGTGTTGAATGTTGTGTTGCTCCATATGCTGAATCATCTATTGAATATTGTGATAATTCTGTTACTGATGCACTTGATGATTCTCATGTAGAATGTGAGAATATATTATGCGTTGAATCATCTGTTAAACATTATGATTATACTGCTAATGCTGCATGCAATGATTCATATGATAATGATTATAATATTTTTTGTGATGAATCATGTGCCGAATTGATAAATGAAAGCATGCCCTTGAACAAAGAACTAGAATGTACTTTATTTAAAATGCATAAACTTCTAGTTAGGACGTCTAAGCAGAAAATCTTTTTGAAAAATGAGAATAAGAGGCTAGTAAAACAATTGAAAGATTTAAAGGATTATCATGCTAGCTTAGAAAAGAAAAAGATTCAGAAGATATTGAACATTATCTGTTTAGAAAAAGAAATTGGTGATTATTCTAGAGTCATACTCAAAGTTAAATATGAGAAGAATAATCATAATAAACCCTTAGAAGCTAAAAGAAATAAATCTTTTAGAAGGGGTTCACTTTTTAAGTCCTACAGTCATAAATCTACCTCATTTAGTAAAAATTGAACAAATAAGAAAAATCTTTCACGTATATACAAAATTTGCTTAATGATGTGGCACTTTCTATATAAATGTACATCTAGAGGTGCTAGAGGCACAGACAAAGAAATGTTGTGGATAATCATGAAAATTAATCCCATAGGACAAGAGGAAGGACGAGTTCCAATTGAAATCAGATAATTATTCTTCCTTAGAGCATAGGATTAGCCATAAAGGGTAGTAAAAACAAGGAATTGGTCAAAATCAGGTCAAAATTGCATTGTTGACTGTGTTCGATCGACTATATTTTCATGCCTTAATGAATTTAGTCGACCATACATTTGATTTTTGACTTTGACCTAGTTCGGTCAACTATCCGATTTCATACTTAAGAAATTCAGCTGACCGAATCCAATTCAACCTACCCATAGCCGATCGAATCCAAAACCGAACGTCATTCAGTTGAACGTACCCTTCAAGAACAAAAGTCATTCAGTCGACCGAGCTGTGGAAACTGAAAGGTCACCTTAAAATTCAGCCGACCGAACTCTTCCTCGGTTGATTGACCAGACTCAACTCAAGCAACATTTATTGCTATTCAACCGACCGAAACTCTATTCAGTCGACCGAACCTCGCGGCTATATATATATTCACTGCGTAAAAACGTCATTTTCACTCTTAAAATTGAGAAACTTCCTCTATTTTTCTTTGTTTTCTAGTTCCCTTACAGACTCCTACCAAAAGCCATTTGTCCAAATCCATCTTCACCATGGCAAGGCCCGACAAACGATGGACGCCCAGGAAGTCAGGTACATGGACGACAACTAGTTTCTCTTAGTGGTTGCCAGAACGAGATACGTGAGGGACTTTCGTCCCAAGGAGGTCATTTTAGGTAAAATTCTTGACCTAAACTTTATGGAGCAGCACTTTGGAAATATTATGGATATGTTTAGGCATCAAGGTTGGGACTCATTCATGTCCTACCAACCCAGAAGGTATTACCTCACATTCATTAGGTTATTTTATTCTAACCTTGGTCATGGCGATAATGGATGCTACTCCCAGGTTCTGAACACTGATCTGAGGTTTGACGCCAACTACCTGGCTAAAACCCTTAACAACCAGAGGGGCAATTTTGAGTGTCCTGATGCAGTATTTGCTTTAATAAATGAACAGGATTTTACTGTTGAGAGTTTTGCAAATCTTGTGATAACTGTTCCAGATGCTAACCCAAATCATCCTCCAAATTATAGGTCCTTCAACCTAGAGGCTAAGATTGTGTATCATTTGATTACTTATAATATCTTGCCTAAAGCTGGTTCCAGGGTCCATGTGTCCTATCTGGACTGTTTTGTCATGTCGTGTCTTTTCACCAGAAAGAGATTGGACTTGCCTAACTTGATGATTAAGTGGATGTTCTTTAGGACTGTTGGCCGCAGGATTATCATGTCATATGGAGGGATATTGAACAGGGTGTTCAGGAATATGGAAGTAACTAAATCAAATGCTACTGTTTTTAAGAGGAGGAGGAACGCAGACATGTTCTCCTTGGTCACTTTGAGGTTTATGGGATATGAATTAGTTGGAAATATGTGGTTACCCACTACTGCTAGGAGACAGGCTAACCAGCAAGAAATTCCACAAGATTAACCACCACAGCCTCCGCAACCATCCTATGCTAATTTAATGGCTGTCATCACAGGTGTTACTTCTTCCTTCGCCGAGTTTAGAGAGTCTCAATTCCAGATCACGCAGTCTCTTCAGACAGACACCAGGGAGTTGGCCTCGTCATCTCATGCTCAGTATACAACTTTGCAGAATGAGTTTAGAGAGTTTGCTGTCCCCTCAAAGCAGAGACACGAAGAGCTGGAGAGCGTCATGGTTGTTCATTTCAATGAGCTGAACAATCGCATTCATGAGTTGGACAACGAAGACGATGATGAGATGGACATAGCCAGAGATGAGGCAAGATCTTCTGACGATGGAGACGGTGCATAGGCCTTGAGAGAACATCATGAAGCAATTTGTTATTTCTTATCTCTTTATTTGCTTACTTTTTATATTGGTTTATATATCTAAACAGCATATATTATCCTGTTTTCTTTCATCGACTGCACCGCACGTTCACCCACTATCTATTTTGCACATCTGATGGTTGGGTCATTATTGATAGCTATTGTTAATGGTTGAACTGATAATATTGATGACTATATTACTTTATCATGCATCAACTGTCACTACTGTTTTTTCTTTACTGATTATATCTAGAACGCTACCTACATGACTGATGCAGTGATGTGTAATACTGGTGCATATTTTGTATGATTTTTATGACTTACAGGTTTGGGAAATGTCCATTTTACAGACGGCATGCTGCCGAAATCTCGACAAAAATTTTTCCCAAATTAAAACCATGTTCAAAGATGATTATGTTAAAATAAATATTAAAATATTTTTGAAAGGATGAGTGAAAACCAATTGAATATTAAACTTCATCCATACATAATCATCATATACTTAGGGGGGGAGAGAGCATAAAAGACTCATTTGCATCACGTTTAGCTGTTTAAGTATTGAGGCTCTTCTGGGAACCTTGAACATCATATCCAGTTTCTTAAAAGTCTATATATTGATATGGATTGTTCTAGGTTAAGAGTATTATTCCATGCCTTGATATCCTTCTTGTTGATGCATCTGTAGTCTCTAGGGAACCTATACTGGTTGACCATTTTGATATGAATTGATCAATATCCGGTATGGTTATGATAAAGACATTTTAAAAGGTTGCTTATACTTCTTGATATGCTTAATGAATTAAATCTTGACTAGTATAAGCAATTTATTTCATCTAAGCCAAGATTCAAATCGATAGGGGGTGCATCCAAAATTAAATCCTATTCTGTTTTGCTCACCAATATGTTTAGCTTAAATCTTGAATGAATTCATTGTGGCATGTGCTAATATGTATTAACTTTATATATGTTATTTTGTCATAGTCATCTGTTTGGCATATGATCTGAACTTAAATTGCCATATTTTTCTTAGATCCATATGGTTGCTCTTCTGGTCATATTTTATTCTGTGCCTAAAATAACCATCAGAAAAATTGTGCTTGCATGATCTTTAAAGTTTCTTTTTCAACAAACATCCCCAGTATTTCTTGATAATATCCTAAGGGGGTCATATATATATATATATACATATATATTTATTTACATATATTTTTTTATTTGACAAGAAACGGTTTTACATGTGACATATCTTATTTTCTTGCTTATGTGCATTAATGCTATATCGTTAAAATTATTTTTATGCCCAAAATACTATATGATAAAAAAGGGGAAATGTTTTTCAAAGAGGGAGTTCTCTTTCACTAAGTTGTTTTACATGACCAAATTTTTTCTTTAACCCTTTTTTGCTGATGCCAAAAAGAGGAGAACTTTTATGAGCAAAATGTCTATGCTGCATGCATGTCTGTATTTGTACCTTATTGCTAAACATGAATGCAATTATTTTGAATTGTCTTATTTCGTTAATATGCGTGTGTCATATTGCTTAAATTTAATTTATGCATATTCTTAGGGGGAGCCTTTTTAGGCTAAACCTCATTTTGCTCCGATGTGTTTGTCATCATAAAAAATGAGGAGATTGTTGACTTTTTGAGTCTGATCCCTGATTTTGATAATAACCAACCGCAAGTTACTAATGTGTGTGCCTAAGTACTTGAACAGGTTAATCATTCAGTACACACATATGAAAGTGATGTGGTTGCCAAAAAGACCTTAAAAAGCACATACTCCTAGCATAATCCATGGGAATCTGAAGAGCAAAAGAAAGAAGAAGTTTTTCATTGTATTGCTTTTAGTTTTAAATTCGGTCTGTAATATATTTGCATGACATGCATGATAGATTGCATAAGCTCAAAAAGACCATAAAATGACTACAGGAATCCCTCAAGCAATTAGGTTAATAACTCACATTAATAGGGATTTAACTTGGGTCTTTATTTGGGCCAAATATAGTTTGTGGACAAATTCAATCGACCAAACCTTGGCAATGTAAAATGTCTTAGTTGACTGAACTGGGTAGAAGTCAACATTTTGACTTCGCTCGGTCGACTGTATTCTTTTTGAACGTATCTTCCACAGTCGACCGAACTCACACGTGTCTGACCCTCAACAACTTAGTCGATCGAACTTCTAGTTCATTTGTGATTAAATCGACCGAACCATATAAATAGCAAACCAAATTTCAGATATAGTCGACCGAACCTTGAAGGGTTCGTAAATCGCCCTAAGTCAGTCGACCGAACCTTCAATTCAAAATCTTCACGGTCAACCGAACTTAAAATATAGTCGACTAAAAACTCTCGGGTTGAACATTTTTAATTACAGTAAAACAAGGTTAATTTTATTTAACCTTCATTGGTCTTTTGATAAAAAAAAAAAAAAAGGTTAATTTTATTTAACCTTCATTAGTCTTTTCTAAAAAGACTCCTATGTCCTTCAACGGTTATAATTTTGAGTATGTCTATATATTCTCCTTCATTTGGAAAGATTAACCATGGATTAGCAAATATCATTAGCCAAAAATTCTCTGAATTTCCAAATCCTTATTTTCTCATATACAAGCCAAATATCCTATTCTTACTAATCCTTCTTGCTGAAATCCTTTGGTAAGAATATTTTGGAGATTGTTCATATTAGCTTACACTCTCAAATTGCTTGATTGATAATTGATTTTATTGAGAGTAAGCTTGAGTGTTCCCTTGTGATTTAATTCACAAGTCTTCATTGGGAATAACTCTCAAAGGCTTGTGAGTCTTGCATTTGTGTTGCAAGATTCTTAGGCTTGTTTTTTGTGCTTTTGTGAAATACTTTTCAAACAAGCTTGATTTCAAATATCTCCTATACTTTATACTTGATATTTGTTCTAGAGATATTGGAGTGTGCTCTTGAGATCTTTGATGTTATTACTTGTGATTGATATACATATTTTAACTCAAAGACATATTCACACCACTCTCACATATAAATTGCTATTGTTGCATACAACTGAGAGTTGACAGTTAGACTTCACTGAAGTGCAATTTGTAATTGTATTGAGCATATTGTTGTACATCATTTTCTTAGTTTAGAAGCACCTCTGTTTGTACACGAATTTGATATTACTGGTTGTATTCCCAACGGGTTGTCAGAAGAGAAAGACTAGCCCTGTGAATAGTCCCGGATTGGCTTTGACTCGGTTAGGAAAACAAGGTGCACCATCTTGGTAAGGTGTTGTAAACGGTGTCACTCCACCCGTTAAGTGAGCAATAGTGGTAATCCTCGGTCTTGTGAGCTGAGGCGGGGACGTAGGCAGTATTGGCCAAACCCTGATAACATTTCTTGTGCCCGCTTTTAATTTCCGCATTTTAAATTTCAGCACCTGAATGTTTGCATTTAATTGTTTTAATATTTGATTGGATTTATGATTATATAAAAAGACTCTAGGTTTGTGCAATACTATTTAAGGAATCCGAGTTGACGCTCTCTCTCTAATTTTAAAATTTTTCCTGCACTGAAGTGATTAAGTTCTTACCGATTTGAGTTGCAGGGGGAGGTTTAGCAAATGGAACCATTGATTTGGGAGGAGGGCTGCAAGTGCGCCAACTTTCATCTTTCACTAAAGTTTGGGCTGCTCTCGAAGGTAGTCCTGACGACCTTGGAGCCACATTCTTCGACCTATCGCCGTTTCCGACTATCGACGGATTCTTCATGCTTTGCTCCTACGCCCAACCCAACAAAAACTCTCTTTCCGAGTGGGTTCTCATTGCCAAGGACGTCGCTCTCAGCGGCAGAGCTCTGAAGCCACCACTCAACTACTCCCTCATATGAAAAAGCAACTCTTCGGGAATCAAGATAGACGGCGGGATTGACTATCTCTGGTTGTCGACGTTGCCAACCGGCAACTAAACCATTGGTATTGTCGTCACCGCCCCACTGCAAAAGCCTCCCATTGATCATCCCCTCAAATCTTGCCTCTGCCAACCGCCATCATCATCAGCACCTTCGAAGACTTCGAGTCCAAAGTCCTGCATGCCCTTGCCGCCAAGTTCTCTCGCATGTACACCACCGAACCCCTAACCTCATCGCTTAGAACTGGCCCGAAACCCACTAGTCCTCCCTTGCAATCTAAATCCAACCGTTTTTACAGATCTTGCGGTCGGACGTGGTGATAGGCAAGATGGCGATGCTGCTTAAGAACTTTGCAGAGGAAGTGAAGGAGAAGGAGTTGATAGTGAACTAGTGTCCGCAGGAGAAAGTGCATTTGCACCCGACGGTGGGGCGTTCTTGACACAAATGGGGTGGAACTCGGTGTTGGAGAGCTTGGGGGCGGGGGTGCCACTGCTGTTGTGGCCGGTGCACGGCGAACAGTAGATGAACAACATGTATGTGTGTGAACAAGTAGTCTTGATTTTTGAAGGGCAAATTTGTCCTATTAATTTTGTTTTAATGGTGTTAAGCATCTGTTATTGCAAAGGAGTATGAGTGTCCAAGAATCCAAATGTGAGGAAAGGTCTCTGGCATTTTTCAAACCTCAAGGAAAGTCCTTGACTTTTTGGCAAACCTCAGGGGAGGTGAATGTCTTTTGTCCTAAATGTTATTAGTACTTATGCTCCTCAAGTAGGTTTAGCAAAAAAATCTTAAGAAACAATTTGGGAAA
This sequence comes from Malania oleifera, assembly GCF_029873635.1. NCBI lineage: Eukaryota > Viridiplantae > Streptophyta > Magnoliopsida > Santalales > Ximeniaceae > Malania > Malania oleifera. Next base: position 45,651,917 of record NC_080427.1, read on the forward strand.
GATATGGATAGTATTATACAAGGGATATCAGGGACCGAGAAAATATTCATAGGAGCAAATATGAATCGACACACTGGAAAGAATAATAAAGGTTATAAGACAATAAATGGAGGATGTGGATATGGAGACAAAAATGAGTCTAGCGAGATGATCTTAAACTTCACCATGTAATATAGAAGAACACTTAATAACCTTCAAAAGTGTGAAAAACAAAAGTCAAATAGATTTTTACTAGCTGGGAGGGTAGATCATTTATCGTATAAGGATTGTAAGGTTATCCCAAGTGAAAGCTTAACCACATAATATAGAGTTTTAGTGTTAGATATATGTATTAAAAAATAGAAGAGAAAATATAAAATAAACATTGCAAGAGAACTAGGTGGTGGAACCTAAAGGGAGAAAATATGATAAAATTTACAGATAAAATGATGGTGATTGGCCTATAGAGAGGATGGTCTAGACAAAAATACTCTTTGAAATAGGCAAATCAAGAGAAAGATTCTCGAATAGCAAAGAAAGTTGGTGGAGATCAAGATGTCCAAAAAACTATAAAGATTAAAAAAAAAATTGGTATAAAACACGGCAAAAAAAGTAGACACGTGGAAAACTTTGAAAAATATAAAAGATGAGAAAAGATGCAAAAAAGGTCGTTATTGAACTAAACATAGATCTTAATAATTTATATGCCATATTAGATACAAAAGAAGGGGAACGAGACATATTTAAACTTGCTAAAGCTAGAGAAAGAAAGATTAAGGACTTAGGTAATGTAAAAAATATATAAAAAGTAATAATGATTTTGTCTTAGTTAAGGGAAAAAGGCATAAAAGAAAGATGAGAAAGTTATTTTAGTAAGCAATTTAATGAAAACAAAGTGGAAGACTTAAACTCATAATTGAAAAATGAGGAAAAGGTTAAAAATATGAGATTTATTCATAAAATTAGAGTTAACGAAGTTAAGTTTGCACTAAAAAAACTAAAAAATGAAAAATCTATCCCAATTGAAGTTTGGAAATGCCTAGGTGATAACGGAATTAAATGGTTAATTAAGTTATTTAACACAATAATAAAAACTAAGATAATGTCATATGAATGGAGGAAAAACACTTTAATAATTATATAAAAATAAAGGAGATATTCAAAATTGTAATAACTATCGTAAAATTAAACTTATGAGTCATACAATGAAACTGTGAGAAAGGGTTGTTGAATAAAAATTAAAGTTCGAAACGAAAATCTCATAAATCAATTTGGTTATCGCTAAAAAATCTACTATAGAAATTATATATCTTTTAATAAGATTAATGAAAAAGTTTATGAAAAAGAAGAGGGACTTGCATATGATTTTTATTGACTTAGAGACAGCATATGATAGGGTAACTAGTCAAATTCTATGGTAGATTTTTTTTTTTTTTTTTTAAAGTGTATGTAGTAAGTATTCAGATGTCATTAAGGATATGTACAATGGAGTAATGATTAGTATTAAGACTATAGGTGGAGAGACTAGAGAATTTTCAATCACAATAGGTGTACATCAAGGATTTGCTTTGAGCTCTTATCTTTTTGGTTTAGTGATAGATGAACTAACTAGAAGTATCCAAAATGAGGTTCCAATGTTCCATGTTGTATGTTGTTTGCAAATGATATTTTCTTGATCAACGAAACTAGGGGTGGAGTATAATTTTAAATTAGAATTATGGAGAGAAACTTTAAAATCTAGAAGTTTTAGAATCTAAAGACTTCAGGATAAGTAGAAATAAGACTGAACATATAAAATGTAATTTAGTCATAATAAGAGGAATACTGGAAACAAAGTTAAACTTGATGATAAATAAATTAATAGCATTAGTAAATTTCGATACCTTAGATCTGTTATGCAAGCTGAAGAAGAAATTGAAGAAGATGTGATGTATATAGTTAAAAGAAGGTTCGGTAAAATGGAGAGAAGTGTTCCAAGTGTGCTTTGTGATCGTAAAATATCCTTAAAATTAAAAGGCAAGTTTTATAGGACGGTGTAAAACCATCTATGCTATTTGGATCAAAATATTGGCCAAGTATGAAACAACATATCCAAAAAGTAAAAGTTGTCTAGATGAGAATGCTAAGATGGATCAATGACATAATTTTAAAAGATAAATTAAGAAATGAACATATTTGTAGTAAGTTAGGTGTAACTCCTTAGAAGATAAGATAAGGGAGAAACGACTTAGATAGTTTAAGCAGTTGCAACATACACCACACAGTGCGCCAATGAAGAAGAGTGGGTTAGTTACTGTGAGGGGCAATAGAAAGGGTAGGAGTAGACCTAAAATAACTTGAAATGAGATAATTGAGTAAGAATATAATAGCTTTGAATTTTTTTGAAGGAAATTGTCTATGATCGTATAAATTGGCGGAAAAGGATTCACGTAACTAACTCCACCTGGTGGGACTTAAGGCTTCGTTTGTTGTTATTGTTGTTTATTAATCTATTAAAAAAGAAATCTATTCCTAGACTAAGAACACCTCAACATCCTCCCCTAAAATATAAAATTTCCATCATGTACTTTTCGCCAATATATCCATGTAATACATTTACCCCTAACATTCCACATTTTATAGCATGTGCTCTGACATGATTCCATTCCCATTCCATGAACTAGAACACTCTGCATTCTAGGTAACATTGACTCGGAAAGATCCATGAATAGCCTAAACCACTTAGCCCAATGTTTGTTTATTTATTTATTTGTATGCTAGGTATGGTTTCTATATTTTTCTTTGTTAATAACAAAAACATTAGATGTAGATCAAAATAGATTAACTGCATTGACCAAACTATGACAACTGTCCACTAGTATCCATGGCAATATAAGTGGGAAGCATTCTCCAAGGAAGGAAAAACTACAGCATTAAGGTATGATCCTTGATTCTAGGTACTACTTTTGGTGGATTTGGCTCTTGATCTATTGTGTAAGATTGAGTGATCAAAGATGGCTTAAGTTCAAGAGGGAGTGGTCAACAAGTGACTGAAATATTGTCGATAATTTCACTTGTAATTTTGCCCCACATTCGGCAATTGCTGATAAACAAGTGAATAAATATATGATTTGGTCCAAGGCCTAAATGGTTAAGCTTTTTGGTCAAGTTCATGCTCACTTATAGTATCAAGCCCACAAATGAGAATTGCCTTGATGCTAAGACTTATAAATCTTAATGACAATAGTTCAGCACAACTAGTACCAAAAACGTTTCCCTCCCTCGTACCTTTTGAGGTCATATTAATTTATGCCAACCGATGCCAATGGGAATGCAAATATTCAGACCTTGATTTGGATTTCTCTGGACTTAAATAAAATGAAATACCATAAAATCTATGCTCCCAAACACAACCTAATACTATTAAACACCCAATCAAATCTCAATCCAGAAATAACAAATACAATCCCAAAACATGAAAGCAGGGGGGGGGGGGGGGGGGGGAGGGGAGGGAATTGAAGAAAAGTGCAGAGAAGGAAATAGATTACCATCCTTGCAGGAAGGAGCCACACCCAAAGCGATCATGATATTGGTGATGCTCGCAGTGATAGACCTGATACGGCTGAGGTGGGTGTGGAGGTGGCAGCGCCCCTTGGCTGAAGTACCCCTGGTACCCTTCATACGGCGGCCGCGGCGGCAGCGGAGGAGGGTACGCTGGATACCCCGACGGCGGCGGCGGTGGAGGATACCCTTCGTACGGCGGCGGAGGCGGCGCCGAAGGGTACCCAGGCGGAGGATACGCAGAACCGTACCCTGCGATTATTCACGTAAACAAAATATCTAGAATTGTAATTCCTCAATCGGGGAAAAAACAAATTGAAATATAGACAAAACCCCGATGAATTTATCAAAAATTAAACACATAAAGATGAGCAGAAAAGTGAATTGGCGATCATGAGATTTGTACCTGGCGGAGGATAAGCCTCCGGTGGAACTCTCTGGTAGCTCATTTTGAAAAGGGGGTTTGTGTTTTTTTGGGAGGCGGATGAAAACAGAGAGCTGAGCTGGTTTTATATTAGGTGGTGAAATTTTGCATGTGACGGTGGTGCCACGTCATCTTTGTCCCATTTAATCATTTATAAAAAAATAATTATTCAGTCCACTAAAGTTTTTTTTAATAAAAAAAAATTACTTGGGTTAAATTTTTGACGATCAAAATTTGAGATTTTAAATAGTCAAATGGTTTTATTAAAGTATATAAAATATATAACTTGCATTGAATATTACATTATTCCAATCGGTATTTAATATTATTTATAAAAAAAAATTATTGTCTTAGATTGTCTGATCACATTAAATTTTAAATAATAAGTAAATATTTGCATTTGCATATAGTAGGGGTCCCAAACATTGTGCTCAACTTGGTCAATCCAAATCGACTCAATCCAAAAAATCAGTTTACAATGGTTTATGAGTCGGTTGAAGGTTTCTTATTTTACATAACCCGATCATGTGGTTCAGTTTGCGGGTTTACGCCGAATCCATCACACCCAACTCAAATCACCTATTCCTCAACACTTGCGAAATAATACATAGGATGGAGTATGGAATGAGCAAATGCATTTCAGGATATTTTAATTTTATTTTTTTTTACTTTTATTTCTATTGTACTAATGATTATGAATATAATGTTTTAGTCTTTATGGAATGCGTGTTAAAAAAGAGACAAAATTATTTTTTTATTAGTTTTGAAACCTTCTTTATATCAATGTAAAATTGAAAATTATAAGGTACTTAGTGTGTAGTACTCATATTGTTCAATTGATACCATTGTAATTTTTTTTTTTATATATATTTAACTTGAATAGCACTAGTTTATTTATTATTTTTAATATAACATTTGTCATTATATTTGGTAAAAATTCTCATACTCATTCTTTTGTGTTTTTTTTTAATTTTCTACTTCACGTTATTTTGAATTAAACTACCAATCCGAACCGAACCACCCAATATTCAAACCGATCGAAACCAATTCAAATTACATTCTCAACAGTTTAACTTAAGATTGACATTTTGTCAAATCAACAAAATCGAATCGGCTGGAACTTTAAATCTAGTTTGACCCACGAACAGAACACCCCTAGCATTGGTGTTCTATGATGCAAAGTAATTAAGACATAGCCTAATTTAATAATTTGAGGGCACATTCGGAGTATCCTAACATGATAGAGGTTAGGTTGGGTCTTATGATTATTAGAATAAAAAAATACAAACCAGATGGAATCTGAGCGGACTATGGACCTATTGTGATGCCAATTATATGCCACAAATTTGATTCTTGTTCAGTTCATCCATAAAAACGTAAACGTCGTCGTTTTAACAGTATCTCAATTCCTTTTTGTCCTCTTTCTAAATTCTAACCTAGACGTGTAGGAGGCGGCCTGGTTTTAATAGAAGGTTATCATTCTCAAGTTTGTTCATTAAATTTTTAATAAATTTGAACTTGAAGTTTAATATACTTGTTCAAAATGTTCTTGACCCATTTCTAAATTGGAATTTAAAATTGCATGTTCATGCAATCAACGAGCCAAATCATAAACTATACTAAAGATATATTTTGATCATCAAGATTATTTAGGTTAACCTTATTACCATTTAAATGGATAAAAAAACTCTTCCCTCTCGTCCAGTCCAAATGGAGAGATAAGTAGATGGAAAATAATTTGATTTGGAGATCCAACATGACTCTCCTATCTACTTCATGCAATTACCAAATTCTGAGAGAGCTTCATCACCATTCACCCAGCTAAGATAAAATTGCGTAATAGCAGTGAATGCCAGAACTAAAATCTGAGTTTCAAAATTAGTAGTTTGGAGCTTTGAGCCGCAGCTACTGATTTTGGAGGCATGATGAAAATGCAAAAGCATTGGGAGAGAGATTAAAGATTCAGTCCAAAATTTATAAGCAATTACTGCTCACAAAATGTACAAAAGCCTAGGTTAATTTCTTTGTTCTACCATTGGGAACAATACCCACTTAAGTCGAGCAACTCGTAAAATCTAGCGATTTTAAATTAACAGCCCCGTAACAAGAAAAATTTAAAAGAACGATGTCTTAAAATGAGGAAACAAAGGATTGCCAACAGCATGCCATTTGGTCCTTGAATAATCCAACTGTGATCTTAAACTGCTGGATCAACCTCCAACTTGTTACCGCCTCTTCTTGCTTCCTTTTGAACTGGATTTTGATGGGGTGGCAACCAGGTACACAAACAGAATCACAATTGTGAGGACAGAAATCTGGGATCCATATTTCGCCAAGAATCTCTGTGGAACATGAGCAGACAGGGAAAGCACTGTAGTGAGTGACCGAATAAGTAAAGAAATGCCATTATCCACTCTAGTAAATTAGTATTGGCCCCAATTTGTTGACACCCAAAAGAACCACCATCACTGTTTACTAGTGAACAATAGCTGATAGTTTGAATTTTAAACATCAGATATCTATGTTAAAGGTCCCGATTCGAAACTCGGAAAGGAGTGAATGGGGGTTTGGATGCAAGGTTGGGGGCACTCAGCCTATCCCTTGCCTAATTGAATTGGTGCCCCATCTGATAGCGTGTAAGCCTCAGTCGATGCAGTCAATGTTCTTAAAACTCTCTTTAAGTACGACCGCATCAATTGGATGAGGTTCAAATTTGATAAGTTAGTCACCAGATGAACTTCCAATCCAGTGGCTGAAATCAATCTTGGTCTTTGCAGCCTTGTATAGGCTAGGCTCTAGAGAAAACAGTGCCTCTGAAATTGGTGGTATCTAGGCAATTACGGAGCATCATTGTTTATCAAATTTGTCTTCAATAGTATTTTTTTTTTTTAAATACAAAGATCCCCAAAAGGTAGAGGACATAAGTCCATTCATTAGGTGCAGTTGCAAGGTCCACTAACACTAACAATGGCAATGGCAAGATCAACCACTAACACAACAGGTGCAATCCAAAAATAAAAACATCTGCAGGGCAACAAGAATTCATACCTTAACCTGCGAAAACATGGCCACCAACCAAGATTATTCCATGAAGACAGCATAGCAATTTAAGTTAGTACACATAGGAGAATTCAATAAAGGGGATTATTCATATAACTTTTATAGTTTAATATATTGGAGGGGAGAGTGGGAGATGGGACTCACCGATTCAAACTTCTTCTCTGGAGGTCTATCTGCTAGGACATCCAAGGGCAGAATTGGGGTTGAATATGCCTCCTTGAAAAAGAGACCAACAAAATGTCAGAAATTATTTTCATGGAACAAAAATCTAATTAGCATTGTGCCAACTAATGAATATGTAACCTGTAGGGCAGCATTTGTGGGGATACGGAATGTGATGACTGCTGGTTGACCATAATACACTCCTTTTGTTTTGGCTTCCAGTTCAAATGAGTGTGAAAGAGAAGAACCACTGCCAAATAATATGGTTTAGCATTTCTAGGAAAACAAGAACAACAAAAATAATAATAATAATAATAATAAATGGAGTACAAGTTGAAATAGCATTGGTATTATTGAAAAGTGGAACTCACGCATCAAGCCTTTCCCACGACTTTGAAGTGTTGCCACTGACTATATCAAACACTTCTCGTCGCCAGCTATCATCATTAAGACTTACATCATATGCAGTCCTGAAAAGAAATAACAAAAACAAATATTACCAAATTAAACAATCACAGAATAAAATAACTAAACACTAGGATTTTTTAAAGGGAAAAAACAAAAGCAAATCTGTCTGATAACAAAAGACCAAGATGCTTATTGAAAGTCAATGTTTCGGTTTTTTCCCTAGGAGACTTGGATGCTAGGAAGGGATTTATAGGCAGTAATTCACTGAACACTTCATTTACTGACTTGGCAGCTGCAAAGAAGACATTTATTAATAAAAAAACTCAGTCGACAGAATACCATGAAATGGAAATCATTCATAGGCCTATATATAAATCATTGCTTCACCAGAAATTTCTGAAGAAGATAGACTAAACAATGCAAGTGCCTACATAAGAAATGGGGACCAGGATTGGGCTGTTCTGCAAGATCTAATTCCAAGGAACATAACTCAAAGGCTGAGAGACAGTTGTTGCAATCTTCAAACAGAAATTGTAGACAAAATTGCTTAGAGGACATCAAAATAGAGGAGATTTTAATCCCAAATCTGCTTATATTATTCAGTCAAATGTTTACCATGGAAATGAATATATTGATGCTCTTTGGAAAAGGGGAAAAAGAATTAAAGCATTTACATGGCTGGCATAGAATCTTGACAGATGCAGCAACAGGTAAAATAAATCTCACCAATGATGCAAGCTGTCAATCCTGTTGTTTTCCCTTGAGAACAATGAACACCCTTTGTCTTATTTGTGATTGCCCAGTGGCTAAGAGTGTCTAGAAGGAACTAATGGATGGAGAACTCATCGAGAGAATTATTGGACTTTGGAGACTAAAACTTAGAAGTTAGCTCTTAACCAACATCATGGAAGATAGAAATGTTAGTCAATGAAGGCCTAGCAGTTTTACTTTGTTTATGCAACTAAAAATGTCTCAAAATGGAGTAATAATCGGGTTTTTGGAAGTTGAACAAAAGCTCACCTCTTCTTTCATTGTAAAAAAGCAAACCATATTTGGAATGCTCTTTTCTCTTGTTTTGATGAAGCTTGGGTGGCACCACAGACTGTGGATGATTTCTTGCTAGTAAAGTTTTGGGGTTTTGGAAGAGCAAGAATGGAAGTGTTCTATGGCCATGCACAGTTTTTGCTATCCTGTGGACCCTTAGGATCAAAGGAATGAGAGAACTTTGAAGGATCGTTCTACCTCTCCTAGCTTGTTACGGGATAGATTAGTGCTCTTGGATTCTTTAGAGCCCTGTTTTTTTTTCTTTTGTCACTGTCTGACCTTCAAAGGGATTGAAGAGCAGCTTCAGTGTAGTTTTAATGTATCTTTTCCTTTTCATTTAGAAGGACATCTTGTTCTCCACTCTTTGTAACTTGATCTGTTCTCTTGTTAATATATATTTTCTCTTATCCAATTTTAATACCAACTGCTGCTATTTTAGATCAAACTAGAGAAGTGCACCAAATTCTGCACATTGAGGACATCCTCGGAAGAAATGAATAGCTTTTGATTCCCTGGAATCCTCTAGCACATGGCTGGATAACGGTAAATACTGATTGCAGTGTTAAGGGCAATCCTGGGATAGCATCTGCAGGGAATTTACTGAGAGATGAGAAAGGATATTGTACTGCTGATTTCCATAAAAAATTGGAGTTTATTCAGTGATTGGGGCAGAGTTATGGACAATTTTTTTTTTGACAGTTCACCCTTGCCTGCTAAACTTGTGCAACAGATATTCCTAGAGTGAGATTCAGCAATCATTATTCAAGCTTTGCACTCCCAAAGCACTAACATGATGGTGCACGGGGGTCTCGTTGAAGAATGCTGCAGAACAATTAGGGAAAGTTGGGAAATGGGAAGATAGGATGAATCACCATACACAGGGAACCAAATAGCTGTGCTGGCTTGTTAGTTAATTTTCCAGTCAATGAGAGTTCAAACACTCCCAATGGCTGACATCATGACAATGACTTGGTGGCTCTTTAGAGAAGGATTGTTTGGAACCACTTGTAGAAAATTACTTTTCTGGAAAACTACTTATCTGAAAAAAAAAATACTTTTCTAAAAGTAGTCTGGGTTTAATTATTATAAGTACTCTTTTCAGATAAGTACTATTTTTAGAAAAATATTTGTTTAGAACTTATTTTATTTATAAAAAAAAAAGTTGTTTTGAAAAGGTACTTTTTGAACTAAGTACTTATAAGTGTAAACCAAAAACTAATCGACAAAAGTACTGAAGAGTATTTTCTGAAAAAGTACTTATTTTTTAAAACATTCCAAACGAGAGCTTAGTTTTGTTGGCTTTTAACCCTCCTTTGTACCTTTTTTATTAAAATACCAGCTTTCTGGAACTTAGGCATGGGACATGACTACACTTCCTAAACACTTCAAAATGGGCGAAAAACTCTGAAAAGTATGAGAATCATGTACTTCAATGCATGCCCGAACACACAAGCATGTTCCCGAGTCCATGTAACATAGCCTGTAGTTAATCATAAGAATATTCAAAAAAAAAAAAAAAAAAATCTTAAACCCATGTTAGTGATTTACCTCAACCCAACAATCATGGACAACTTTAAGGGGCACAACTGAATACATAAAGTACCATAAAACAATATTTATTCAGGAGGTAATGTACATCAAATACAATATAAGTTTTTTTCTTTTTTCCTTATACTAGATTTGGTATTGCAATTGTAAATGAACTTTGAAATTCTTCCCATGGATTAATAATGTATCTTAGCCAGCAAATCAGCTTCCTTGTAGAGGGATAAGGCTTACTCCTAAATAATGGGTTTAACCCATATTTCAGCCTCTTTGTGTGTGTGTGTGTGTGTGTGTGAGAGAGAGAGAGAGAGAGAGAGAGAGAGAGAGATTTGGGTCACAGCTAGTGAGCTGAAGGAGCTAACCAGTAGACATAATCATATTGTTGGCAACAAAAAATTATAATCTTTCAGGGCGTTTTTATTCCTAGGGCTCTGATCCTATTTCTTAATTCCAAAGTTAAATGGGAATCAAATTAAGTTCGGGCAGGCCCAATTTCCTATTATCATGCAAAATTCAAAAAGTAAATCCAATACCCAAAAGAAATTTTTCAGAATAGATATTTCAGTTCTAAATGATAGAACAAATAAAAAGTGCTGCAAAAACAAAATAAATGAGAAAACCTAACAACTACAGAAATGCACAGAAAGCAATCATGGGAAAATATTCAGACATCAGATAATTCAGTACAGAGATAAAATATGATGAAATTAAGGCATCAAATCGCGAAAAAAAAAAAACGACAATCAAGCACAAAAAACTGAGACGACGTTCACTTCAATTGGCACCAAATTTATGCACCACGTAATGCAGCGACACAAACAGCCTAAAGTCCCAAACTACTCAAAACTGCAGAATGTACAGTCAACAACAGCAATCTTCTAATTAGGTATACCCCCACAATCGCAAAAAAAACAACAGTAGATCTTAGATCTATCCAACAACGCAGTGATAAAATGCAACTGAATCCACGGATCAAATATTAGAGAACCAGACACGCTTAAGGCGAACGAAAGACGAAAATTCAGATAACGTACACAGATCCTTGGTTGTAGATATCGATGGAGACGGAGACTCGTTCGGCCCCAGATTTGAGCCTGGTGAGGCTGGCCTTCTTGTGCGCCACGATGAAGGGAACATCGGAGCCCGTGAGCGCCGACGACGTGACGATCAGAGCTAGCAGGACGCAGATCAAACCCTTCGTGATCGAAATCGCCATTGACGAGTTCTCCGCGATTCTACAGAGCTTCGGCTAATAGATTGAAGAAAGACTCCGAATCAAAATCAACAGTCCCCCTATATCTAATGGGCGAGTGATTTTATGTTTTTTAATGACACAAATACCCCTGTACGGGAAATTAGTTTCCTTAGCTTTCTAGAGAACTATCTTGGAATAAATTTTAAGTACAGGAATAATTACGGCATGGGGAATGATAATTACGAGCGATGAGAAACGTGTATTTCCCAACTAAAGCACTGCAAAGTGTTATTCCTAAAATGCCCTCACAGGTCATGGATAAACAACTATTTTTAATAAAATAATTTAAATTTTAAATTTTGAAACATTTTATAATTATCAACTTATTTCATATAAATTATCTCATTTTATGAATTTCAATCTTTTTGGTTCAAAAATTTTACTTGGGAAACGAAACAAAAAAAATAAGAAAAAAATTTATTTTTCATTATATTTTCTCTTTACGTCAAATAATATTTACAATGAAAATTTGTTTTTATATGATTAAAAATTAAGGAAAATCAAATGTTAAAAATGTGTAAAATTAAAATTTTGTTCGTTATTTTGATATATTGTTTATTTTCTTTCTCACTTTTTTTTTTATAACCGAACATAAAAAAGTGGAATCCTTTTTATTTTCTTTTCCTTTCTTCAATATTTTCCAAACTTCACATAGATCATAAAATTGAAAAGAAAATAAAAGAAATTTTTAGTACTACGCAACTAGAAAAAAAAAATACAATAAGACAAAAAAATTTAATAAAAATGAGTTACTTTCCGTTGTACAATCTCAATTCAATCAAAATTTTTTATTGGAAATATATATACCCATGAAATGATTTTTTTATTTTTTATTTTTTAATAAATTGATTGCATAGAAGATGTTAATGAAGGGACTTGCAGAATAGCCCTAAGATTCACTCTGCTCAATGATCTTGGTGTCTCTTTACCTATTTTGTTATTCTGTGATAATCAAACTGCTATGCACATTGCCTCTAACCCTATTTTTCATGAAAGAACAAAACATATAGACATCGACTGTCACTTGGTTCAAGACAAAGTTCAAGCTCGGTTTCTACATCTTCTTCATGTTTCCATGCATCACCAGTTAGCAAATATTTTCACAAAGGCCTTGGATTTTGATGTTTTCCATCATCTTTTGCGCAAGATGGGTGTGTTGAATCTTTATTCACCACTACTAACTTGAGGGGGCGTATCAACATTTTCAGCTTATCAACTTTTTCAGTTCACAACAATCAACAACAGCATTATCCATTTTCAGTTTCAGTTCAATTGTCAATTACCTACAGCAACATCTTTTTCTGTTAGCAAAATAGAGGCTGCATTTCGGCATCTTTTTGTTGGCATAGCAACAATATTTTCCCCGCTTAGCATATCAGCAAACAGCAGTTGTAAATCTGTTATTATGCTGTTAATTTATTTTCAGTTATAAATTCTGTTATTGAAATGTGTATATAAGTACTCTGTAAGTACCTTTTGAGATATGAATGAAAGTGAAGTTTTCACTCATTTTAACACGGTTTAGATATGTGGGCGAGGAAGAGGGGGAGGAGTCTGGTGGAGAGACAGCTACTTGCTGGTTTGGCCGGAGCAATTGTCTGGAGATGGCAGTGGCTGTTGCTGCTTGCTCTGGGAAGGGGCATTGGTCGGAGGATTCGGAGCAGAGTGGTTAGAGAGTGCTACCGAAGCTGCCCGTCTGTGTGTGTAGGAAACAGGTCATGGCTACTTGCAATCGTGAGGTTGCTGGAAAAGATGGAGATGGTGGCCGTCTCTGGCGTGCCTAAGCATTCTGAATGGTGTTATGGTCGATGCGGTGTTGCACTGTAGAGACCCAAACCATAATAAGTTGGGTTCGTCGACGAAGGAGTCACGTTCGTCGACGAAGTCCTTCAAAGCCTCATCGACGAGCAAATACCGAGCGGGTCAGAGAAATATCTGGAACTTGGGCTCGGCGACGAAGGGATGGCTTCGTCGACGAGTTGTGTGGTGGATTCGTCGACGAAGACGCCGCCTCGTCGATGAATTAAACTTAGTCAAAGGCCCTATAAATATCCATTTTGGTTGCTTAGAAGTTAAGTTTCTTCCCAAAAGCTCTCTCTCTCTCTCTCTACCAACGAAACTTCTCTTTCTCTCTAAGATTCTTCGTTGTTCAACGTCCATTTCTAAAAACAGAAGTTCCTGCGTGGATCAGGGGAGGAAGTTCTACAATTTTAGCAGATTGGATCGTTGTTTTGAAGATTTTCGGGTTTTCTCAAAAATTGAGGTAAGGATCTGATTTCAATATTGATTGGATATTTGGATAGTAGTCGAAATTATAGTAAGGTTATGTTATGTGGTTTTTAGGTTTTGAGGATCCTGGGTTGTCGGTTTGGATCAGTTTTGTGCGTAGTTTCGTTTCAAGTTCAAGGTAAGGGGAATTTGATTACAACAGTTATTTTTGGAAAAACTAAACCGCTAAAAGGTTAGGTTATGCTTATATGTATGATTTAACTGCTTATTTGCTAAATTTCACCGAGTAGAAATGTCGGTTTTGCGATGTTCCAATTTTTGGTAAAAATATGGATTTTGGTGTATGGACTCCAAATGTTTAAAAACTTCTTTATTTGGATTATTATGTGTGTAGGAGATGTCTAAATCCTTTATTTTTATATAAAATGGTGTTTAATTATATCATATATCATATAGCGGATTTTTGTTTAAATTAGTGTGACATGTGGACGAAATTGAACTTGTGAACATTTGATATTATTGATATGGCTTATGGGAACGAAGTTCCAACTTGTTATACTGAAAATGTGGAAAATAGAGGCCGGTTATATACTGAGTTGTATATTTAAAAAGGGAAAATCGAGAGGATATGTGTCGGTTTAAACCTAATATGGATATATGAATTTGTGAAAATACTGGAATTACACAGGTTATCATGTTTTGTTATAAATTGTATATACGATAAATGGAACCACAACTTGTTACCAAAGGAGTTGAAAGATACTCCAGCAAAAAGGAGTTGAAAGATACTCCAATGTGAGAAGTTGAAAAGGCTTCATTAATGGAGGTGAAAGATACTCCCAATGGCAGGGAATTCCTCAACTAGAAGGGTACAATGCAACCACACCTGTAAATCAGTGTGGGTACATAGATAGTCGGCTAGCAGAAGTAATGAAACCACTGGTGAAATAATAGACCAGATGGGGGCAGTCGGACTAAATATATGATGCTTGACAAATGCCTGCACGAACAGGGCATTGTTAGAGATATCAGTGCACAACCCGTGCCACGAGGTAAAATAGGCATTATATGTGATACAAAGTTGTTGGTCATTCTATATTCATATATATGATTTAAAAGCTGATATGGAAAAACAGTATTATTTATATTGATATATGTGTTGTGACAACCCGAATAAAAATGGAATTTAAATAATAAGAGGAAGGGAAATGAAACCAGTAACAGAAGGAGGAAGTCAACTTGCGTTCGTCGACAACATCGCACTTTGGAAGGAATAATTGAGGGGGGGATCATCAGGGCTTCGTCAACGAATACAGGGAATTCTTCGACAAGGGCTTAAGAAAATTCGTCGACGAAGACTGAATTTCGTCGACGAAGAAATACCGAGAGGCATTTTGAGCCGACTGAATTTCATCGACGAATGACGTGGCTCGTCAACGAATCCAATTCTATAAATAGAAAAATCCAGATTTTTAACTTCACAACTAAGCAAACTTTTCCCTCTCTCTCCCCCCCTTCGGCCCTCTTTCTCTTTCTCATCAATTTTGGGCAATCTGAAGTCACCACGACGCTCCTGGGGAAGTTCTCTCCAAATCTGCCGGAGCGGATCGTTGGTGAAAGCAAGTTGGAAATCATCCCTGAGTTGAGGTAAGGCTTTTTAAGTCAAATTTGGTCTTGTGGTAGTTATAAGGAATGATGTACACGTAGAAATACTGAAGTTTAGTATTATGAGTTTTCAGTTTCAGGGTATGTATTAGGAAATCCTACGAGTGTGAGATCAGAGTTTATAGGAGCTTTCTCAGTAGTCAGGTAAGGGAATAAACTAAAGCAGTTATTTTTCATGCAAATTATTATTATGTATGAGCAAATTGATTTCCTGAAAATATGTACGATGTTTGAATATTATGGAATTAATGCATGTTTGAGAAAATACTATTATTATGTTGAAACGCGTATATGTATGAGATGTCAAAAAATTATGATTTTAGAATTAGAAGTATGATTTAGTACAACACATGTGTGGCATGAATATTATTTTACGTGAAATGTAATGTGATATGAAAGATTTTACGAGCAAAGCATGTTTTCAGGTATTATGAAAAGATGTGTCAAGTTACGATGATTTTGATAAATATATATGATAATTGATTTATTTTCAAAATGTATATATGTCACGCCCCAAACCCGAAAATGGAACCCAGGGGTGAATTTAAATAACCTAACCTATCTTTGTATCAATTAAAACATACATGATACCACATACAAAGAGGGTCCGACCCCGTGGGGTGAACGATGCCCTATGTACATACATACAAATGTTCATACTCATCAACATACGCAGCGGAATATGGTCTTTCTATACATAAACTGTACCATACCAGAGTCTATACCATACAAGGATATACATTCCTACAAATACCATACATTCTAAGGGCATCTACAAAATCCATCACGACAACCCGGTTACAAAAACTCGTACCTATCAGGCACTAGTAGTAGCTCAACAACACCCCTCGCTTCCGGATGCTAGGATGCTAGTTTCAGTTACCCGAAGGACCTGAAAAACATTTGTATATATTCCGGGTGAGACACCTCTCAGTAAGGGAGAAAACAGGTTATATCAGTGTGTGGCATACCAGTGTCATTTTACATACTTCATAACACTATACATACGATACAGTTGAAACAATTTGTACAGTTTCAATACAGTTCCATACAATTCTAGTATTTTCACAAAACCCATTCCAGTTCATACGATACCCAAATACATAAATACATACAGTCAGTGTCGTCACACTAGTTCACAACTACACAAGGTCACCTCATCTCACAGCGATTACATTGCTACCTACGCAACTACGCTACTACGATCAAGGCCAAATAGTGAATCCATTGCTTCATACGCAACTACACAAGGTCACCTACTCTCACAACGATTACATTTCTACACATGCAACTACAAAGTTCTACGACTCAGCCCAATAGTGAATCCATTGCTACATACGCAACTACACAAGGTCACCTAGTCTCACCCCGATTACATTGCCATGTGTCAAACTACGCTGCGACGACCTAGGCCCACTGTGAATCCATTGCTACAAACGGTGTAGAGCACACCTTCAGTGACCAGCCGAAACATATTGGTGATATTTCACACCCCAAATATAGAGCCGACCACTCTTGCTCCTGGTAACTACCCGATACCTGGCAATTTTACGAATCCCTGGAATCATTTTGGAACTCACGTTCCTATACATTTCAGCGTACGATAATTAGCTGCTACATAACTGTTTTACAAATACCTGGAACAATTTCATACAACTATACTTACCACACTTATTTGGATTACGGAAAATCATATCATTTACAATTTCAAGTATACAGTTTATGCAAATATGGATTACGGTCACCTCAATAATACAGTTTAAACAAGACAAACGGTTTTCCAAACAAAATAGAGATGATACCCGAAATCCTCAATTTTCCCAAAAAATGTAACCCGAAAATCCCATATTTTTACCCTGATAGATTTCCTCAAATAAGTAGTCAAAACATACATACAATTGTAGCCTACAGGCTTACCGATCCTAATTTCAAAAATGGACTGATATAAACAGAATCCCCTTACCTTAACCCGAATTCCAACCATAAACTCTACGGTCCTCAAAACTACGAACTGTGACTCCAAAACCTATAAACCACAGTACATAACATACTTACAATCCGTACTACTACACATATACTGAATCAAAAATGAAAATTGAGTTTTACCTTGATTTTATCCTGAAACCCGAAATCGCTCGAAACGATATTTCAATCTGCTAGAAACGTAGAGAATCCTACACTGATTCTCGCTATAACTTTGGATTTGCGATTCCGGCGACACACGGCGAAGAAATCAAAGAGAGAGAGAGAGAGAGAGCTTTGAACCTTAGAGAGAGAGACAGAGATAATCCATAACTTAGCCAAGAAGTAACCCAAAAGATCCTTTTATAGACCTTTGACCCGAGGGATTTCGTCGACGAAATGGTGCCTTCGTCGACGAAAAGTCAGGGATTTCGTCAAGGAATTGGAGAATTCATCGACAAATCCTGATATTTCCAATTTCCGCCTCTCAGCTTCTCTTCGTCGACGAACCTCTGAATTTCGTTGACGAAAAGTCTTCTACCTTTGTCAATGAATTATGGCTTCATCGACGAAGCCTGCAGAATTCTATTTTTACCCCTCTTACATAAAAATCCACATATCACGGTTCGGGTTCTTATAATCTCCCCTCCTTACAAAAATTTCATCCTCAAAATTTGCAATCTCTCATTACAAACACATTCATACTACTACATACATACTCACTCTGAAGCGAAAACAAACTGTCATGATACACACATACTCTACAAATACGGCGGCCATTTATACGCAGCCCTGTCATGATACATACATACATTCCCTCACTTATGGCGGAGGAATATCGTGGTCACATACATACACGGTCTTGGGAGCTTACAATACAACAGGACTTTCTCAAAGATTAACCACTAAACACAATACGATAACAGGGGTTTACATACATACATACATACTCATACTACCCTGTTATCCCAATACTACTCAAAACAACTGCGGATACTTCCAGCGTATTTCCATTTCCAGTTCCCAAGAAGCTTCCTCAATCTCGTGGTTTCGCCACAATACCTTTACCAGCGGTATTTCTTTGGTACGAAGCTTCTGAACTTTACGGTCCAGAACCTGAACGGGTATCTCCTCATACACTAAAGTATCCCCAACTTCCAACTCATCGTAGCTAATAACATGAGAAGGATCCAACACGTACCTCCTCAACATGGATACGTGAAACACATCATGGACCCTCGAAAGTGCTGGAGGTAACGCTACTCTGTAGGCTATCGGACCCACTCGCTCAAGTACCTCGAATGGTCCGATATACCTCGGGCTCAGCTTGCCCTTCCTTCCGAATCTCATCACTCCCTTTATCAGAGCAATTCTAAGGAATACTTTACCCCTACCTCGAACTCTAACTCACGACGGCGAACATCCGCGTAACTCTTCTGCCGACTCTGAGCCGATCTAATCCTCTCCCAGATCAAACCTACTTTCTCAGACGTCCGCTTTACAAGTTCAGGTCCTAAAACTTGACATTCACCGACCTCATCCCAATGCAAAGGAGATCGACACCTCTAACCATACAAAGCCTCGAACGGTGCCATCCCTATACTGGCCTGGAAGCTATTGTTATAGACAAACTCCACTAGTGGCAGAAACTGAATCCAACTACCACCGAAGTCTAAAACACAAGCCTGTAACATATCCTCCAAGGTCTGTATTGTCCTCTCTGACTATCCATCAGTCTGGAGGTGGAACACTGTACTGAAAGTAAGCTTCGTCCCCAATGCTTCTTGCAAGCTCTTCCAAAATCGAGATGTAAACCTCGGATCCCGATTTGGAACAATGGACACCGGTACCCGGTGCATTTTCACAATCTCATGCACGTACATATCAGCTAACCTACTCAAAAGGTAGCTAACCTTCATCGGTATAAAGTGAGCAGATTTTGTCATCCTGTCCATAATTACCCAGATAGCATTATGCCCGTGAAGTGCTGATGGCAATCCAGTAACAAAGTCCATGGAAATATGATCCCATTTCCATACCGGAATAGGCAAAGGCTGCAATGGCCCTGCCGACCTCTGATGTTCAGCTTTTACCTACTGACACGTCAGACACTGCTCCACAAATCGGGCAATATCCCTCTTCATACCACTCCACTAGAAGGACTCGTGCAAATCCCAATACATCTTCGTACAAACCAGATGTACTGTATACAGAGAACGATGTGTTTCCTCCAAAATCGTCCTTCTGATCTCATCATCATTTGGAACACACAGTCTGGTCCCAAACCTCAACACACCTCTATCAAAAATGTTAAAATCCGCAGCCGAACCCTGCTGCACTTTCTCCACAATCTTAGCTAACTTTACATCATTGGCCTGCGCAGTTTTAATACGCTCAAATAAAGTTGGTTAGATTACCAAGCTAGCAATGAAAGCCTAATGATCACCAGATACCAACTCTACGCCAAGGCTTTCCAGATCCCGTCTGACATGATGCTGAGTTACAATTGCAGTTACTGTTGTATGTTCTGACTTCCAACTCAACGCATCTGCTACCACATTAGCCTTTCCCAGGTGATAACTGATTGTGCAATCGTAGTCCTTAATCAACTCTAACCATCGCCTATACCTCATATTTAGCTCTTTCTGTGTGAAAAAGTACTTGAGACTTTTGTGGTCAGTGAAAATCTCACATTGAACACCATACAAGTGGCGTCGCCAAATCTTCAAGGCATATACCACAGCAGCTAACTCTAGGTCATGCGTAGGGTAATTCTTCTCATACTCCTTAAGTTGTCGATAAGCATAAGCTACCACCTTACCCTATTGCATAAGCACACATCCCACACCTTTCAGGGACGTGTCACTATAGATCACAAAACTCCCATCCCCCGAAGGAATGGTCAACACTGGAGCAGTAAACAGCCGGTGTTTCAACTCAAGAAAACACTGCTCGCAATCACTAGTCCAGTCAAACTTCACTCCCTTCTTAGTCAATCATGTTAGAGGTCCAGACAATTTAGAGAATCCCTCCATGAACCGATGATAGTAACCCGCCAGTCCCAGAAAACTCTGAACCTCTTGCACGCTCTTCGGTCTAGCCCAGTCGACTACAGCTTCAATCTTGCTAGGATCAACGGAGATACAGCCTCTAGACACCACATGGCCTAAGAATGCGACCTGATTCAGCCAAAACTCACACTTTTTCAGCTTAGCATACAATTTCTTCTCCCGCAGGATCTGTAACACTAACCTCAAATGTTCCACATGCTCTTCCGTACTCCTCGAGTATACTAGAATATCGTTGATGAACACCACTACGAACTAATCCAGGTACTCATGAAATACCCTGTTCATCAGATCCATAAACACTTCCGGTGCATTGGTTAACCCAAACGGCATAACCAAGAATTCATAGTGGCCATATCTGGTTCGGAAAGCAGTTTTTGCTACATCCTTCGTTCTAACCCTCACCTGATGATATCCTGACCGTAGGTCGATCTTCGAAAAGATTTGTGTTCCCTGCAACTGGTCAAAGAGGTCATCTATATGAGGCAAAGGGTACTGGTTCTTCACCGTCACTTTGTTGATCTCACGGTAGTCAATGCACATCCGCATCGACCCGTCCTTCTTCTTCACAAACAATACTGGAGCTCCCCAGGGCGAAACACTAGGTCGAATGAATCCCCTGTCCAGTAATTGCTGCAATTGTTCCTTCAACTCCCGAAGTTCTGCTGGAGCCATCCCGTACGGAGCTTTAGAGATCGGTGCCTTACCGAGCAGCAACTTTATCCCAAACTCCACCTCACGATCTGGAGGTAAACCAGGTAAATCATCTGGAAACACGTCCGGAAACTCGCTGACTACCCGAAAGTCCTTGAGCCTCAACTCATTCCGTGACGGTTCCTGCACACAAGCTAGGTACCCCGAACAACCATCCAAGAGTAACCTCCTCGCCTGTAATGCCGATAAAATCTGTGGCATCGAACGTACACACGATCCCACGAACTCATACTCCTACTTCCTAGGAGGTCTGAACACTTCTACCTTCTTCCGACAGTCAATCACTGCATAATCGGAGAACAACCAATCCATTCCCAGTATGATGTCAAAACCTGACATGTCGTATACTACAAGATTAGCCGGTAGTAGGGGTGAGCATAATTCGGTGAAAACCGAATTAACCGGATTAATCGGCCGAAATTGGCCGGTTCGGTTCGGGTAAAAAAGTCAGTTCGGTCGGTTCGGTTAAAATTTTTAAAACTCTCGGTTAATCAGGTTCGGTTCGGTTAACGGTTAAAAAAACATCGGTTAACCGATTAACCGAAATTTTAATATACTTTATACTATATTAATAATAGGGCCCGCGGGCGGGCGACTCGGGCTTGGCCCGCTTGGCTGCTTGGGGCTTGGGGCCTGGGCCTGGTGGGAAAAAAAGGCTCCGTGCGGCGCCTTCCGAGTTCCGGCCTTCACTCATTTCACTCCACAGTCCACACTCACGGTCCACAGCAGTACAGCACCGGGCTCCACACTCCATAGAGGCACAGCCGCACAGACACACACACAGACTCACACTCTCACAGACTCATAGTGGGGAATCGGGGATTTGGGGATTAGAGTTAGGGTTTATCATCGCTTCCTCTGTTCCTCGATTTCTTTGTGCTCCGCCGAGTGCCAAGTGCCGATCTGCCCCGCAGGCCGCAGCTCTCCTCTCCTGCCTCTCCATTGGAGTCGTCGGACATTCGGACCACCTTTGGAGGCTTGGAGCCTCTCGTCTCGGTCCTCACTAAGTCACTCCTCACTCCTCAGCATGACAGTGTCTCGGACTCTCAGTCTTAGCCACCAGTGCACCACCTCGCCGTGACCTCGCCGTGCAAAGCCGGATCCCAGTGGGCAGTGGCAGTAAGCTAGTAAGTCAGTAACTCCTCCTCTTCTTCTTCTTCTTCTTCTTCTTCCACTTTTGTTATTATATTTATGTGTGTTTTTTGGGTTTGCATTTATCAACATTTTTGCTGCTTCATTTTTAATTTCCGGTAGAAATTATTAGAAGGTTTAGAATGGAAAATATGATTTGTCTTTGAAGTTGATTTTGCATTTAGGATGAGTATTTCAGTTTCAGTGTAAATAGTTAGGAGTTAGGACCTTCAGATTATTCAACAAATTTGGTTTTGTGTTTATTAACGAATTCAGCTTCAAAATATTTAATGGATGCTCCCAAACACCACCTTAGAGCCGTGAAAATTAAGTGAAATCTGGAGAAAATTTATCCTAGTTCTTGGTTAGTTTTATTGGAATGCATTATTTAGTGCTTGAAAATTTTAAATCTTGAAAGTTCAATGAGAACATATTCCATTGAAACATTATCAAGTGTCTGCTTCCATTTTATTTTGTGGAAAAACTTTTTATTGTAATTTTATTATCTTTTAGCCATAAATAAGTGATGCAAATTTATTCATTAAAATGTTATTCACAACAAATGCATCGATTAAATTTCAGTGGGATGATCAACACGTGCTCATTGCATGCATTTTTAATAATTGAAACCCAAAACCACACTTTTTGAGCTTTCTGCATATAATTGCCACTTGCTAAGTTATGAATATGAATGCAATAGGTAAGCATATTGTTTTATGTAAAAGTTTTTAAGGTAAGAAAGCTTTATGTTGTGATTAGAGTATTTTTTTAAAAAATTTGGATTAGTACTCTTCTATGATGGACTTTACCCTTCTTTTTTATTTTTTTTTTCAGATATTAAAGGGAAAATGAGCAATGACTTGTCTATAGAGGTGGAGGTGCCAAACTTGGAAGATGCAATAATGACGCAAGCTAATTCCCAACATCAGCCTTCAAATCCCAGTATGACAACTGAGAGTGCTAATAATCCTCCTACTCAATCAAATGAAAAAGTTAGGAAGAGAATGAGACCAAGATCTGAAGTGTGGGATCACTTCACTAAATTTGTGACGGAGTTTGGTGAAATTAAGGGTAAGTGTCATTATTGTCATATTGATTACTGTGCTGATCCTAAAAAGAATGGTACGGGCACACTTAGATATCATATGGTTAGATGTGCACAAAATCCACATGTTGAAGAAACAAAACAGACACAATTAAATTATCAACCAGCCTTAAAAAATGCAGAGGGCTCAGAGGCAACTCTTACAAATTGGAAATTTGACCAAGAGGCAATTCGAAAGGCATTATCTTACATGCTTACTGTTGATGAATTGCCTTTTAAATTTGTAGAGAATATGGGATTCAAACATCTTATGAAAGTTACATGCCCTCGTTTTCAAATTCCATCAAGATGGACAATTTCTAGGGATTGTTATGACCTTTACATGGAAGAGAGGTTAAAGTTGAAAAAGTTTTTGAAAACCTCCTCTCAAAGGGTTAGTTTCACAACTGATACATGGACTTCTTTGCAAAAGGTCAATTATATGTGTTTGACTGCACACTTTATAGATAATGATTGGAAATTGAACAAAAAGATCCTTAACTTTTGTCCAATTTATAGTCATAAAGGTGAAGAGATAGGTATGACCATTGAGAGGTGTTTGCTTGACTGGGGAGTTGATAATGTGTTTACAATGACTGTAGATAATGCAAGTTCAAATGACATTGCAATTGCCTACATAAAAAGAAAAGTTTCAAATTGGAGAAAAGACATTTGTAGAGGCAAATTCTTGCACATGAGGTGCATTGCACATATAATTAACCTAGTTGTGCAAGATGGTTTGAAAGAAATGGGGGATTCAGTTGCTCGTGTTAGAGACGCAGTCAGATATGTCAGGCATTCACTTGCTAGGTTGAAAAATTTCAAGCGTTGTGCAGAAGTAGAAAAAGTAGAATGCAAAAAGATGTTATGCCTAGATGTTAGCACTCGATGGAATTCTACTTATTTGATGCTAGACACAGCTCAAAGATATGAAATGGCTTTTGAAAGGTTTAGGGATGAAGATCCTTCATTTAGAATTGAGCTTGAGACTAGGGATGGCATACCAAGTAGTTTTGATTGGGAACAAGTTAGAAAATTTGTGATGTTTTTGGAACACTTCTATGAACTCACTATACGAGTTTCAGGTTCTTTGTATGTTACAAGTAATACCTTTTTTGATGAAATTAGTGGGATTAATTGTCTTCTAAAAGAGTGGGAAAATAGTGATGACCTGGAGTTGAGTTTAATGAGCATGAAAATGAAGGATAAATACAACAAGTACTGGGGAAACATTGACAAAATGAATATGTTGATTTTTGTTGCATCTGTTCTTGACCCTAGACGTAAGTTGGGATTTGTGCAATATGCTCTCTCTACTATGTATGAAGGCAACAAAGGTTTATTGGTGGGGAAAAAGGTACAAGATACAACAATGGAATTGTTTGCTGAGTATAAAAAAGTTGTCACAATCTAAAAATGAAGAATCAAACAGAAGTGAAACTTCAAGCTCGACTTACTCCACTGGTCAAGGTGAAGCAATAGAACGAAAGTTCAAAGTTTTGTATCAAAAGTACAAGACTCAAATTGGAGGTGGAGATAATAAATCAGAGTTGGATAGGTATTTGGGGGAGGATTGTGAAAAGGACGTGGAGGGTTTTGATATTTTGGAGTGGTGGAAGTTAAATAGTCAAAGGTTTCCCGTCCTTTCACATATGGTTCGTGATGTTTTAGCAATACCCATCTCTACAGTTGCTTCAGAGTCTGCTTTTAGCACAGGAGGGCGTGTTCTCGATGCCTTTAGGAGTTCTTTGACTCATAAAATTGTTCAAGCTCTTATCTATACACAAGATTGGATTCGGGGTTCACATACTCCAATTAAGGTTGAAGAAGACATAGATGACCTTGAAAATCTAGAAAAAGGTAATATTATATTTATATATTGTCAAAAATTTTCAGTTATTCATTGAATGATTAATTATTACAACTTACGAGTGCTTCTATACAATTTTTTAGAGTTGTCAAAGGTTGCATTGGAGTCCACAATTGGTGAATAAGACAAACAAAGAAAGACAAAGGGTTCGTTTCATACTTTCATATTGAGATTATGCTTTAGTGTTTTGTCATATAAATTACATGCTATCAATTATCATTATTTTGGTTTGTTGCAGACTTACAGGTGAAATAAGCAGAGAAATTGTGCTTTGTATTTTGCAATGTAAGAAGCTGAAAAGTGGGAGTTTCTAATACAAGAAGCCATGAAATTGTAGCTGTCACTTGTCAGCTGATGTATGAAGCATTGAAGTCCTAGTTTTTTATTTTAATTTTTTAGAAACAATTTATATTTTATGTTTGTTTTTTATTTTTATTTTGCACAAACTATTTACATTGGTCTGTAATATAATATTATGAACTTTGTACTCTTGAACTCAAATCCAAGTAGACACTGCAAACCTTTAAATTTCATGTTTGGTGACTTTGGTCTGTGATTATATTTTTTTAGGAAGATTTTCTAGATTGTTTTGGTATGCAGATGATTTTACTTTTACATTTATTAGATTTTATGTAAACATGGTTCTATACTTCTATTTTTACATTGATTATATTTTATCTAAACAGCGATAAGACACCTAGTTGACTAGTTGTGAGCCTCTGATGGTGTCATTATAGATTTTTTTTTTCTTCAAAATTAAGAGTTTCTTAATTCAGCTGACGGTGGGTAACCCTACCCCCAATTCACACCACCCCACTTTTTTTTTTTTTGTATTGAATTCTGGGATTGTCTTGCTTAATTTGCCTTTAGTAGAAACTAAACTTGTGCAAAATACAGATTATTTGTTTCCATTATTCATATCACTATTTCACCAGTTCCGTGAAGAGCGTATTTTTACTTTCCCAGGTCCTTTGAAGCTTCATCTGGCCATACCTGGTTATCACCTTTGGTCATTTAAAAGAGGTAGAGATGCAGGAGCTGCAAAAGAAGAGATTTTACCAGTAAGCCAAACAACCATTATGGTACAAAGAGGAATTTGCACAAATGGTGAAAAATCCAAGTTTCAATACATGGGTAGATGATAAAAGTCAGTATCAATAATAATAGTAGCAGTAGAAGTAGTAGTAGTAGTAAGTGCCAGAGATGTCTTGAAGGAGTAAAGAGGTTATGTGCCAGGGCTTCCACTGGGAGCGTGAGATTTGGCATCATGCCCCACTAGTCAAACAATTAATAATTTTTATTAAAAGAAAAGTGCATAAGATTCTCTTGATCTAGTCAAATGGACAATCCTAGGAGTAGTCCACAATAAAGCTCTGCTAACATGCAAGTTTTACAGACCAGGAATTAGATCATCTTCCAAAAAGTGACATTATATTCTATACCCTTTTCTCTCTTCAATCAATTGGTGGATATAGTTTTCAGAGTATCTTTTGAACTCTATAGTCTCTATATAATCCAGCCAAAAAATTGCCAACCTCTTGAAAGAAATTTCTAAGGCTTCATTTGCAACTGCCAGCCTCTTGAAATATATATATATATATATATATATATATATATATATATACTTTTCCGTAAATTTTTGCGATCATGGATCATTTTTTTTAATGGATTCAAGGATATTAAATCCTTAATCACTATCTCTTCCCAAATTATACTCGTCATTATTATTATTATTATATTTTATCGTCGTTTTTCTTGTTTTGGGTTCTTTGTTCTATGGTAAAATATCATTTTTATTAATAAAATTAATAAATAAGGTATTTAATTAAGCTGGATTTGGTTTTTTAATTTTTTTGTATAATTATCAATTTTAAATAAAATCGATTAAAAGGGTTAACCGAATTACCCGTTCGGGTAATTCGGTCGGTTCCGGTTCGGTTTACACGCCCAATTCGGTCGGTTCGGTTAATACTTTTGTTTAACCGAATTTTTCGGTTAATTCGGTTAATTACCCAAATTTGGCCGAACCGACCGTTTGCTCACCCCTAGCCGGTAGCAATCTCTCTTGAATCACAACTGGGCAATTTTCTAACATCCTACCACAAATTGTTACACTTCCAGTTGGCATAGTCACAGACAACATCTCATTCATCACACAGGTTTCCGCCTCACACAACTTCACATAACTAGCAGATATGAACGAATGGGTTGCCCCCGAATCAAATAAAACAACAGCTTTATTCGAAAGCAACAACATGGTACCTGTCACCACATTCCCAGCGTGTTCCGCATCTGCATGAATAAGTGAATATACTCTTGCCAGAGCCATAGTCGCCTGATAATTCCCCCGAGGCATCTGATTACTCCCACGGTTCTGCCTCTGTGCAGGCATAATCCTCCTCTGTTCCTGACAACTCTTCGCCATGTGGCCTGTCTCACCACAGCCATGTGGCCTGTCTCACCACAGTTGTATTAGACACCCCAGAATGGCCGGTATTCGCCATCATGCCATTTATGGCATTTGGCGCATGGTGTGGAGAGTGGATCCCCCTAAGAACTCGGCCGCTCGTTGTTCTGCCGATAACTAGAGCCGTAACTCTTCTTCTTTTTCTTCCACTAACTCTGCCGGGGACCACTCCGAGGACTAGAAGATACTGGCCTCTTCCCCTGAACCTGCACTACCTCATCTCCCCTAAGGTCGGTCTCAACTATGGTGGCTTTATCCACTAGAACAGAGAACTCACGGATCTGCAGCATCCCCACCAGACGGCGGATGTCTTTCCTCAGACCCTTCTCAAATCTCCACACCTTTTCGTGCTTATTCGGAACCAAATATGGTGCAAATCGAGATAACTCGATATATTCGGAAGCATACCTCTGCATCGTCAAATTTCCCTGCGTCAGGCCCGAAAACTCATCAGCCTTCGCATCCCGGGTGGAGACTGGAAAGTATCTCTCAAAGAATACCTCCTTGAAGCGGCTCCACGTCATATTAGATGGACCAGTTCTCTGCCTCTCAAGCATACTCACCGCTGTCCACCATCGCCCTGCCTCCCTAGTTAACTGGAAGGTAGCGTACAAGACCTTCTGCTTCTCAGTGTAGTAGAGGACTCCCAAAATCCTCTCGGTCTTCTCAATCCAGTCCTCCGCCACTATTGGATCAGGTCCTCCCGTGAATGTCGGAGGGTGCATACGTGTAAACCTCTCGATGGTACACCCTGCATCAGTAGGAGAGCTCTCGCGTCTCCTAACACTCCGCCCAATCTCTCTGATCACCTGTCTCGCCAAACCACGAGACACAGAAGGAGACTCATCGCTCGCCGTCTCCTCGGAGCCACTCTCCAAGTTATTATCCCTGGGCTCCATTCTGAAAACAGAATAGGAATCAGTTAGAATTCCTATATAGTACGCAGTTAACACAATCATAGTCCCAATCATGTCAACTATTACTCTTACAAGTCTAAGCCCATCCCGTCACACTGACACGAATCCATCAATGGTCTGCCCTACCTTTACTGGAATTGTCATTCCAAGAAACACACGGAATACCGCCGACCTATCCCGATCTAGCAATAGAACAACCCTCGACCAACACTACCCATTTCCTACATCCTATACTCTAGTATGTATACATCAATATTCCTAACCAAGTCTACAAGACCTAACAACCTGGTTAGCTCTGATACCAAGCTGTCATGCCCCGAAGTCGGAAATGGAACCCATGGGTGAATTTAAATAACCTAACCTGTCTTTGTATCAATTAAAACATACATGATACCACATACAAAGAGGGTCCGACCCCATGGGGTGAACGGATGCCCTATATACATACATACAAACGTTCATACTCATCAACATACGTAGCGGAATACGGTCTTTCTATACATAAATTGTACCATACCAGAGTCTATACCATACAAGGATATACATTCCTACAAATACCATACATTCTACGGGCATCTACAAAATCCATCACGACAACCCGGTTACAAAAACTCGTACCTATCAGGCACTAGTAGTAGCTAAACAACACCCCTCGCTTCCGAATGCTAGGATGCTAGTTTCAGTTACCCGAAGGACCTGAAAAACATTTGTATATATTCGGGGTGAGACACCTCTCAGTAAGGGAGAAAACAGGTTATATCAATGTGTGGCATACCAGTGTCATTTTACATACTTCATAGCACTATACATACGATACAGTTGAAACAATTCGTATAGTTTCAATACAGTTCCAGTATTTTCACAAAACCCATTCTAGTTCATACGATACCCAAATACATACATACATACATACAGTTAGTGTCGTCACACTAGTTCGCAACTACACAAGGTCACCTTGTCTCACAACGATTACATTGCTACCTACGCAACTACGCTGCGACGATCAAGACCCAATAGTGAATCCATTGCTTCATACGCAACTACACAAGGTCACCTAATCTCACAGCAATTACATTTCTACACATGCAACTACGAAGATCTACGACTCAGGCCCAATAGTGAATCCATTGCTACATACGCAACTACACAAGGACACCTAGTCTCACCCTGATTACATTGCCACATGTCAAACTACACTGCGACGACCTAGGCCCACTATGAATCCATTGCTACAAACGGTGTAGAGCACACCTTCGGTGACCAGCCGAAACATATTGGTGATATTTCACACCCCGGATATAGAGCCGGCCACTCTTGCCCCTGATAACTACCCGATACCTGGTAGTTTTACAAATCCCTAGAATCATTTTGGAACTCACGTTCCTATACATTTCAGTGTAAGGTAATTAGCCGCTACATAGCTGTTTTACAAATACCTAGAACAATTTCATACAACCATACTTACCACACTTATTTGGATTACGGTAAATCATATCATTTACAATTTCAAGTATACAGTTTATGCAAATATGGATTACGGTCACCTCAATAATACAGTTTAAACAAGACAAACGGTTTTCCAAACAAAATAGAGATGATACCCAAAATCCCCAATTTTCCCAAAAACTGTAACCCGAAAATCCCGTATTTTTACCTGATAGATTTTCCCAAATAAGTAGTCAAAACATACATATAATCGTAGCCTATAGGCTTACCGATCCTAATTTCAAAAATGGACTGATATAAACAGAATCCCCTTACCTTAACCTGAATTCCAACCACGAACTCTACGGTCCTCAAAACTACGAACCGAGACTCCAAAACCTACAAACCACAGTACATAACATACTTACAATCTGTACTACTACAAATATACTGAATCAGAAATGAAAACCGAGCCTTACCTAGATTTTATCCTGAAACTCGAAATCGCTCGAAATGGATTCTAATCTGCTAGAAACGTAGAGAATCCTGCACTGATCCTCGCTATAACTTTGGATTTGCGATTCCGACGACACACAGTGAAGAAATCGAAGAGAGAGAGAGAGAGAGAAAGAGAGATAATCCATAACTTAGCCAAGAAGTAACCCAAAAGATCCTTTTATAGACCTTTGACCCGAGGGATTTCATCGATGAAATGGTGCCTTCGTCGACGAAAGTCAGGGATTTCGTCGAGGAATTGGAGAAGTCGTCGACGAATCCTGATATTTCCAATTTCCGCCTCTCGGCTTCTCTTTATCGACAAACCTCTGAATTTCGTCAATGAAAAGTCTTCTACCTTTGTCAATGAATTATGGCTTCATCGACGAAGCCTGCAGAATTCTATTTTTACCCCTCTTACATAAAAATTCACATATCACGGTTTGGGTTCTTATAATATACCTGAAATGTTTTTGGCACGAGGTCGTATTTATGTTTTTGGCATGAGGCCATATTTATGTTTTCGACACGAGATTGTATTTATGTTTTCGGCACGAGGCCGTATTTATGTATGATTTCGGTGTGAGGTCGTATTTATGATTTTGGTGCGAGGCCGTATTTATGAAAATGATTGGCACGAAGCTGCTATTATATCATGTATTATATGTTAACAGAACCCGGATGTTAGTTTAGTTCAGTTCTAGGAGCTCGGTACCGTAGCTATATGTAGATAAGATATCTACGTTTAGATTAGTGCTAACCATCCCACGAGGGGATGAGATATGGATAGTCAATGTGGCTTTCAGTAGAGTGTGGACGTCCACCTGACAGTTCGGACCAGGGTATGGCGGGCTCATCATACTTATAGACATATTTGACTCGGCAGTGGTCGGCCAGCCATTGTCGAGTCCCGCCTTCGGGTTGCACAACCCGTCATGGGAGGTAATACATGACATTAGCTAGCTATTCATCCTGAGTATATTTTCAGTATTACAGTTATAACAGATGTTTTATGTATGTTATGATTTATTAACAAATATGAAAGTATATGATTATCCAGTATGATATGATGAATATTTATAGAGTTATGAAATGTACTGTATATGTATAAGTTCATTAAATATTCATGTTGCCACACAACTGTATTTAGTTTATTTTTCCTTACTGAGATGTGTCTCACCCCCAACATTAATTAATTTTTCAGGAGCCCCTGAGTGACCGGCGGGTCGTGACCGCCGTTGAGTTTACTAAGCTACCCCGTTTGGAGGGTAAGATTTTGTACTAGGATCAGGATTACTTTGTGTTTGATCCTAGAGTTATTTTGATGTCCTTGGAGGATGTATAAAAGTACAGTTTTATGATGTTGTAGTAAACTCTGGTATTATGTTTTATGGTTGGATGTTTGAGATTTTATACTTACTGCTGCTTAGGTTTCCGCTGTGATTGACAGGTGTCCCTGTTACCCACAGGTTCGGGTCGACTTTCCCATTTATCATGTTATATTTCTTGTTAAGAAATTGGGGTTGTTACATGTGTAGTGCTTCGGTATTAAAATTTTTTGTCTCATACGTATGGATACACGTTTTAAATTGAAATACTCACATGTGGTCACACAGTGATTGTAATAATTTCTTCCTTACTGAGAGGTGTCTCACCCCATTATACAACCTTTGTTTTCAGGTCCATCAGGACGTCGGTCTTAGTTGATTAAGGGACTTAGAGAATTGTTTTTGGGTTGTAGCATACGTAAGTAATTTATGTGTATATTGAACCTAGTTGGAATATCCTTTTGGGGTTGTATTAATAGAATATGTTATAAGTCTGTATAAATGTATTTAAGGATACAATAGTAAACTCTAGTATATGTCTATTAGAAATCCCAATGAATGTTTATGTTTTTTTCACAACATTTACATTCTTGTTATATATGAGTTACACCCGTATGTCCCTGTTTAGGGCGGGTTGTATATGTATCTTGAACAAGTACAAGTATTTTGTATGAGTGAGTGACACCTGGGTCCGTATAAAGGGTCGGGTCGTTACATGCACCGTGAGGGTCATGATTCTACGGGTGAGTGAATGGAGAGAGTGAGAGAGTTGTGTGTGGCTGCCTGTGAGGGCTAGAATGGCAATGGGAGGCTGAAAGAGAGAGTGAGAAGTAGTGTAGCAGTGACGACTGGGAGTTGTGGTTGTTGAGATGGCGTGTGAGGAGTTGTTGGGTTGATGGTTTGCGGCGAGGATTATAGGGGATGGAGGCTATTGCAGTGTGTGAAAAAGAGAGTGTGCAATGGTGAAGGGAAAGAGAAGGTGGTAGATGGATCTATGTGTGAGTGCGGATGGAGACCAGAGAAAGGGAGAGTAGAGCTCTATGTGCCAGTGGAGGCCCCCGCGACTGTTTCTGCCTTTTGCTCTCATGTCTTCCCTCCCCCCCCCCCCTTTAAATAAAATGGAAATATGTTCATAAAAGAAGATGGAAAGGAATCTAAAAAGGACAACCTCCCAAACGGCCTCACCAAATCCCCAAAAAGGCAGCGCAGCTTTAGTGTAGAGACCCAAATCCAGAAAATAAAGAAATAAATGAAAAAAGAAGGAAAGGGAAAATAAAAAAGGGATTTCAGCAGGCTTCGTCGACAAGCCCCCTGCGTTTGTCGATGAAGGCCCTTTAGTGGTTCGTCGCTGAATTTCAAAGTATCGTCGATGAAGAGATCCAGAATGACTGAAAATATCAGGCTTAGAGTTCGTCGATGAAGCCCTTCGTTCGTCGACAAACGACCTTTAGTAGTTTATCGACGAAGGCGCCATTCGTCGACGAATTTGACCGGGTCAAGGGATCTATAAATAGAAACTTTGGTTGTTTCTTCATTAAGAAACATAATTTCTCTCTCTCTCTCTCTAAGTCGCACCCACACTCTCTCTTTCTACGATTTCTTGCCGCTCATTGACAGTTTCAACAATCGGAAGTTACTACAAGGGTCTAGGGGAGATTCTCTACAAGTCTAGCAAAACAGATCTTTGATCTGAGCTTTTCGGGCGTTACTCCAAAATCAGGGTAAGTAGGTTATTTTAAGACTTTATGGTTGTTGCAAACTATAGGAAGGCCTATGAAATGATTAATGGTTGCTGATTTAGAGTTTGTATTGGTTTATTTGGAAAAAAATTTGGTTTCAAGATTTTGAACTATAAACGCCGTAGGGCGTGGAGTTTGGAGTTTCTAATGGGCTTTCTTGTAAGCCAGGTAAGGGGATTTGTCTTACATCAGTTACTTTTGAAATCTGAACCGGTTAAATTTTTTTTTTTGGTTTCAGGAAAATTAGGGTTTTGGGGTATGGTCTCCATTTTTCTTTAAACTTATATATTCTTATTATATTAAAGGTTGGAGATGCTTGAACTATTTTTTAAAATTAAATGATATTTTCCGAACCATTTATTATATTATAGCATGTTTAATCAAATAAGTGTGACATGAGATGGTAAATGTGAATGAGTTGAGCTAGTGAAATATCTGTATGAGATATGGGAACTGGAGTTCCAAATTATTTTTGAAAATTGTGAAATATGAGATGTCAGTTTAAGATCGAGGGTTGTGAATGCTTGGCAATGCCGATGAATGAATGAGTTTGTGAAAAATACTGGAATTGCTTAAATGCTTTATGGAATGAAGACAGACTACTGTGCTTTCATTGTAAAATGTACATATGATGTATGAACCACTTGAGGAACTGGTTACTATGGGAGCACGGTACTGTTGCTAGCGGGTGATACAGTGCAATCACACCTTATTGGTAAGGGTGGGTATCTGAAAAGTCGATTGTCGACTGGCTCTGGTGTTTGATCCAGGGTGGGGTTGACTAAAGCGGTCTTGTAACATTGAAGTGATTAGACTGTTGGGCTGCTAAAGCTAGATCGGGTCTACGGACGCACAACCTATACCATGGGGGAAGTAAATGGTGTTCATGTGGTGTTCCAAGGCAGGGAGGAGTTTGATACGTATATACATGATTTAAAAAAAAATGGGCAGAGTTACAACTTTGAGTACCAAGCCAAGGGATTTTACAGTGTATGGGCCTGTATCCTACCCCAACCTCGAGAACTCTCGCTTGTAATGAACCATACTATATTTTGTAGGAATTATATATAAATCTTCTATATTATAGGGTTAATAATGTTTTAAATGCGTAATTCATTTTAGTTAAACTTACTATTGTTTTCTTGTTGGAATAAACTCATATGATCACACACTGATGTAATCTGATCCACTTTACTGAGAAGTGTCTCGTCCCAATATACAAATCTTGTTTCAGGTCCTATAGAAACTGAACCTAGCGTTCTAGTGGGTTATGGAGCGTAGTGTTTTGTAAGTACTCATGTAAGTACTGGACTATGGTCAGGTTATCTTTTTGGGATTGTAATAGAAACATTTGAAGTATTCATGTAATAGTTTTGACTTAGAACTCTGGTATGGTATTTTGAGAATGAAACTTTCCGAATGACCGTGTACAAACCAAGGGAGCTGTGGTGAAGTTCTGCAATGATTGGTCTGGTTTTTTAAATGCAATAGAATTTGAGAGATCTTCTAAATCTGTTCATCATAGTAAAAAGTTAGGTCAAGACTATTAGTGACATTTTTTTCTAAGAAAGTAAATGGAGAGAACCAAAAGAGTAAAAGAGGAAAAACCCAACATTGTTTTGGGAGGAGAAGTAACATGCAAATGTCAACAACTTCACCTCGATTGGTAGAATGCCTTTTACAAAGAGGACACTCAGAATCAAACTCGTTCGATCTAGGTAAGCAATTAAGTGTTACATGAATAGATCCCAGGGGAAAAAATAGACAATGAATCAATATAAAGAAATAAAACTAAATAAAATATACATGAACATTCAAATCGGAAATATAAAGAGGAAGAACGAACTTGCAGAATATGTGATTACCAGACAACAACATTGGTCGAGTGAACAAATTTAAGCTGCAAAATTAACAAAAATCATCGTTTCAACATCAGAGACACCTTCTAAAACCAGAAACAATCACAGTTTTAAAAGAGAGAGAGAGAGAGAGGCCAGATGGGGCATTTGAGCTCGAGACCAAGCTTAGCTTATGGAGATCTAGAGCAAATGATGCATGAAAGACCTATGGGTTGAGGAAGCGAGTGTAGTTGGGAGAATCTGCCATATGAATGGGGTTGGGGTTGAGATTTGGGAGGAAGAGAGAGAAGTACTCGACTAATTTTTTAATTATAACATTAGCCGCGGACAAACACGATGCGCATACTCCGCATCTTTTGAGTAATACTTGTTTATTATCTATAAGTATAATGTAATAAAATAAATTAATAAAGAAATAATTTTATAAAATAAAATATTTTTATACTAATATGTGAAATTAATAAAAAAATTTTAATTTTTTAGAAAATAATATATTTTTGTATTAATATATGAAATTAATAAAAAAAACTATTAATTTAAAGAAAAATATCATTTTAGAGTAGTTGTTGACGGTTGTGAGATAAAATGGTAGGATAACATAAAAATGATGTTATCATTATTATTATTGAAAAAAAAAAAGTGGACAAATATTAAAAAGAAAAATTTAGATAGAATATTAGTGACAGTTTGGTAGTAAGTAACGCTTTTAAAACGTCACCAATACCCTAAAATCTTAAAAACCCTAGTCGCGTTGATTTCCCCCAACTTTGCTCCAAATGCATTTTCTCTCCTCTCCCTCCTTTCCTCCTCCTTCCTCCTCCTCCCTATGCCCATCGTCTCCGGCCACCCCCACTGTTATTTCCTCCTCCCCCCGCTGCCGCATCGGATTCCGTGAATTGTAGTGACCCGAAGAATAATAGCATTTTAGTAATAATAAGAGGGAGAGAAATAGAACCAAAAACTGAAGGAGGCCGTAGACTTCGTCGACGAACGCTCTCCGCGTTCGTCGATGACATTGCATTTTGGAGATAACATTAAATAATCAAAATTTCATAAAATTGCCAAGCTTCGCCGACAAGAAAATACCGAGAGACGGTTCAGACTTCTTTGAATTTCGTCGACAAATACAGGGCTTCGTCGATGAAATTACTAAAGATTCGTCGACAAATCTAGCAGTATAAAAGGAGGAAAACCGGGATAATTCTCATTTTCACCCCGCCTCTCTCTCTCCTCTCTCTCTCTCTATGCCACTCTCTCCCTTCTCTCTTTGATTTCGGCCCCACCAGTCGCCGGATTGACGATCTGAAGCTATCACGACGCTCCTGGTAGAGTCCTCTGCAAGACTGCTTGAGCAGATCGTCAGGAAAACGAAATTGGATTTCATCTCAAATTCAGGGTAAAGACTTTTATCCAGTTTTTGACTTCCTGACAGTTATAGGAAATGATATAGGCAGAAAAATACTGATGTTTAGTTCTGGAAAATATCATTTTCAGGGTGTTGTAAAGGAGGCCCTGCGGGTATCGGACTAGAGTACAGTAGGGGCTTTTCAAAGTTAAAGTAAGGGAAATATGCTATGCTAGGAAATTTCTAAATATTATACAGTTTATTTATTTATGAAAATTATGTATTAAAGTATGGTGTGGCTTGAGAATATGTATGTAGTACGGGGATATGTTTTACGAATTGTAGTTTCATGATTTTTATGAATTTCAATACTATGATTATGTAAACTTCAGTACCATGATTTTACGATATTTCAGTACCATGATTATACAGATCTCAGTACCATAAATACATGAATATCAGTATTATGATTATGTAGATGACAGTGTTATGATTATACGGTTCTCAGTATTACGTATGAACTACAGTTACAGTTTAAGTAGCATCATGGTTATTTCAGTACTTCAGAATCATGGTAAATCAGTTAGTCATGTATAGAAATATATTATATGATATCAGACCCTGTTGGACTTGCAGCTATAGAGCACGGTACCGTTGCTACAGATACTATGTTACTTTACGAGTGCAACCACCTATTCAGATAATATGTGGTAAGGTCGACCACCTAGGCCCTTGAAGAGGTTAGGCTCCCCATCCAGATATGGGCTAAGGTGGGCAGGTCGACTGATGGAGTACAGTGATTTATTCCTGGTTGGCTAGCCAGGGTAAATCCAGCCTACGGTGTAACGTCCCTCATTAAAGTATAACAAAATACATCAAATGGTCAACCCGAACCCGTGTGTAGCGGGGACACCTGTCAAACACAGCGAAAAAAAAACCTAGCAGCAGTAAAATAAAAATCCATACATCCATCCACAAAACATAATACCAGAGCTTTTATAACATTATGATACTGTACTACTATACATCCTCATATACATCAAAATATCTCTAGGGTCAAACACAAAATAATTCTAACCCTAGTACAAAATCTTACCCTCATCGCGGGGTAATCTCACTAATCTCAACGGCGGCCTTGACCCGCCAGTCTCTCAGGGGCTCCTGAAAAATTTAATAATGTTGGGGGTGAGACACTTCTCAGTAAAGGAAAATAAACTAAATACAGTTGTGTGGTAATATGAATATTTAGTGCAATTATACATATACTGTACATTTCATAAGTCGGAAAACATTCGTCATATCATTCGAAATAATCATACATTTTCATATATGCTAATAACTCGTAACGTACATAAACATCTGCTATAACTGTAATACTGAAAATCAACCCAGGATGAATAGCTAGCTAATGTCATGTATTACCACCCATGACGGGTTGTGTAGCCCGAAGGCGGGACCTGACAATGGCTGGCCGACCATTGCCGAATCAAATATGTCTGTAAGTACGATGAGCTCGCCACACCCTGGTCTGGACTGCCAGGTGGACGTCCACACTCTACTGAAAGCCACATTGACTATCCATCTCCCATCCCCTCGTGGGATGGTTAGCACTAATACGGCCTCGTGCCAAAATCTACCCATAGCTACGATACCGAGCTCTTGGTCTGAACTAAACTAACATCCTGGTTGCAATAACATATAATACATGAACATACGTAACGTCAACACGGCCTCGTGCCGAAAACATAGATACGGCCTCGCGCCGAAATCATACGTATGGCCTCGTGCCAAAATCATAGTAAATATATATATATGGCCTCGCGCCAATAACATAAATACGGCCTCGTGCTGATAACATAATAATACAGCCTCGCGTCGATAGTATAATAAATATGGCCTCGCGCCGATAACATAAATAATACGGCCTCGCGCCGATAGCATAATAAATATGGCCTCTCGCTAATAACATAAATACGGCCTCGTGCCGAATCATTTCAGGTATTTACATTCTAAAAATAACTCTTTTATCATATATTCGTCAAACTCAATATATCATAACTCGTCTTCCCAAAATACCTAAAAAAAAAAGTGTTTTACACGTAAAAGCATACATATCATATCTCATTGCACGTAAAATCATATTCATGCCACACATGCTCCGTTAAAAGTCATACTAAAATCATGATTTTTTGACATTTCATACATACATATACATTTTAAGCATCATAGCAGTATTTTCCCAAATCGTACATTTCATTCATAATAAACGAACATATCATATGCTTTTCTGAAAATAAATCTATTTATAATCAAGAATAGTTTGTATGGAAAAGAACTGTTTTAGTTTACTCCCTTACCTGACTACTGAGAAAGCCCCTACAATTTCCTAGCCTGACCCCCGTAGGATTTCCTACTCAATACCCTGAAACTCAAAACTTCGAGTATTAAACCTCAATATTTTCATGCATACATCAATTTCTCTAACTACCATAAAGTCTAATTTGGCTTAAAAAGCATTACCTCAACCCAGGGATGATTTCCAACTTCGTTTTCCCAACGATCCGCTCCGGCAAACTCGTAGGGAACTTCGCCAGGAGTGTCGTGGTAGCCTCAAATCTTCGATCCGGCGTAAAACCAGCCCAAAATCGAAGAGAGAGAGTGAGAGAGCCGAAGGGGAGAGAGAGGAGAGGGAGAGGAGCGTGAATAATGAATAACAATCGGATTTTTCATATTTATAGGTAGCGGAATTCGTCGACGAGCCCGATCTTTGTCGACGAGTTCTTCATAAATTTCGTCGACGAAATCCACTCCTTGTCGACGAAATTCAGTCAGCTCAGAAATCCCCTCTTGGCATTTTCTCGTCGACGAAATCCTGTGTTCGTCGACGAAGCTTAGCAGCTTCCTTCTTTTCCTTTTTCCAATTTTCCTTTCTTTATTATTTAAATTTCATTTAAAATTCAGGTCGTTACATACGGGCCGCACAACCTTGTCATGAGGGGGCATGTCATGACACAGATAGCCATAGGGAATAGTTTCAGTTACTAATACATACGTATGGATTTACAGATTCGGCGACCCTACTTATGTACCCTATAAGTATTTTGAATTACAACCTACAATACTGTTATGTTAAGCAACATGGAAAGGGGATGCATTTTCTTACTTATACTATATTTAACATATCCAGTTATACATGTTTATATGAAATCAGATTTTGCATAATATTGTTAGCTCATTTGCCACACACTTGTAATAATATATTTCTTCTTACTGAGCGTTGGCTCACCCCAGTGTTGAAACATTTTTCAGGTGATCCAGGTAGGCGAGTAGATCAGGCTTGCAAATAGAGGGCGTCTGTAGTGCCCTATCAGAGAGTGAGTATCATTTTTGGGAGCGTTTTGTATAGCTCTCACCAGTTGAGGATATTTTGGGAATACTGTTATATTTGTAAATATTGGAAAACACTTCAGAACTCTGGTATTGTATATAATGGTTTATGGTTATGTTTGTATGATTTCTGCTTCCTGCTGCTTAGGTTAATACCATGGTATCAGAGTATGTTATTTGCTATTAAAAAAAAAAAAGTCATGTTAATTAAGTAGGTCGTTACATGAGCTGCTCCCTCCGTCACCACCGCGGCCAAATGGGAAGTTAATTGTACCTCAAGCTTTTTGTATATTTAAGTTTTTATTGAATATTATCATTATGTTTTACCTTTTAAAAGAAAATGACATGTGAATCTTTTTTAGTGCTATTCTTACTAGTTGCACGATGAGAAACTCTTACTTTTGACAAGTAGTGTTTACTAACTTTTAATTAATATACTTCGCATATTTAATAATTTAGTTATTTTAATTCATATATCATTAAAATAAGAGAACCAGTGTGCAAAACAATGTCATTCCAAAGCTCTCTTCTAGCCACAATGGTGTGGAAACCATAAACAAAACTGGTATAAAACCAGTTTGAAGTGACTAGGCATTTTATTGAAGAGTAAATCACTTGAACACTCAGGTGTCCAATTCGAACATACGAGATCCAAACCGAGTGGGATAAGTTCCGACACGTCCGTCACATTGAGTTGGACGTGCTAGAACTGACGGTGCCCAAAAACTCATCCTCGATTGAATATTATGCACTTAGAGGCAAACTTAGTAGACTTAGTTCATTTTAAGCACCCAGGTGTCCAATTCAGGCATACGAGGTACAAACTAAGTGGGGTCAGTCCCGAAACGTCCCTCACATTGACTTGGATGTGCCAGAGCTTATGGTGCCCAAAACTCCTCTTCGTGATCTTTTTCTCAACTTAGAAGTAAAGTTAGAATACAAACATAGTAAACTAAGTTTATTTTAAGCACTCAGGTGTCCAATTTGAGCATACGAGGTCCAAACTAAGTGGAGTCAGTCCTGATATGTATGTGACATTGTGCTCGACGTGCCGGAGCTAATGGTGCCCAAAAAATCATCCCCGATTGAAAATTATGCGCTTATAGGCGAACTTAGTAAACTTAGTTTATTTTAAGCTACCAGGTGTCCAATTTGGGCATACGAGGTACAAACTAAGTGGGGTCAGTCCTAACACGTTCGTCACATTGACCTGGGCATGATGGGGCTGACGGTGCCCAAAAAATCCTCCCTGAGAACTTTTTCCTTACTTAAAAGCAAAGTTAGAATACAAACATAATAAACATAGTTCATTTTAAGCACCCAGGTATCCAATTTGGGCATACAAGGTCCAAATTGAATGGGGTTAGTCCCAACACGTCCATCACAGTGAATTGGACGTGTTGGAGTTAAAGGTGCCCAAAAACTCTTCCCCGCGAGCTTTTTTCCACTTAGAAGTAAAGTTATAATACAAACATAATAAACTTAGTTGATTTCAAGCACCAAAGCGTCCAATTCGGGCATATGAGGTCCAAAATGAGTGGGGTCAATTTCAAAACGTCCGTAACATTAAGGTGGATGTGCTGGAGCTGACAGTGCCCAAAAACTTCTTCTCGATTGAAAATTATGCATTTAGAAGCGAACTTAGTAAACTTAGTTCATTTTAAGCACTCAGGTGTCCAATTCAGGCATACGAGGTCCAAACCGAGTGAGGTTAGTCCTGAAACATCTGTCACATTGAGTTGGACGTTCTGAAGCTGAAGGTGCCTAAAAGCTCCTCCCCGATTGAATATTGTGAGCTTAGAGGCGAACTTAGTAGACTTAATTCATTTTAAGCACTCAGGTGTCCAACTCGGGCATACGAGGTCCAAACTAAATGGGGTCAGTCCTGACACATCTGTCACATTGAACTGGACATGGTGACGCTTATGATACCCAAAAACTCCTCTCCGAGTGCTTTTTCCCATTTTAGAAGCAAAGTTAGAATACAAACATAGTAAACTTAGTTCATTTTAAGCACTCGGGTGTCTAATTTGGGCATACAAGGTCCAATTTGAGTGAGGTTAGTCCCGACATGTCCGTGACATTTAGCTCGACATGCCAGATCTTATGGTACCCAAAAACTTCTGTCCGATTGAAAATTATGCACTTATAGGCGAACTTAGTAAACTTAATTCATTTTAAACACTTAGGCGTCCAATTCGAGCATGCGAGGTCCAAACTGAGTGGGGTCACTCCCCACACGTCCATCACATTGACCTGGACGTGATAGAGCTGACGGTGCCCAAAAACTCTTCCTCGGGAGTTTTTTCCTTGCTTAGATGCAAAGTTAAAATACAAACATAGTAAACTTAGTTCATTTTAAGCACCTAGGTGTCCAATTCAGGCATACGAGATCCAAATTGAATGGGTCAGCCCCGACATATCTGTCACAGTGACCTGGACATGCCAGAGCTAATGGTGCCCAAAAATTTTTCCTCGAGAACTTTTTCCCCACTTAGAAGTAAAGTTAGAATACAAACATAGTAAACTTAGTTGATTTCAAGCACCCAAGTGTCCAATTCAGGCATACGAGGTCTAAAACGAGTGGGGTCGGTCTCAACAAGTTCGTCACATTGGGCTGGACATGTCGTAACTGACGGTGTCTAAAAACTCTTATTTGGGAGCTTTTTCCTCACTTAGAAGTAAAGTTATAATACAAACAAACTATAATAAACTTAGTTCATTTTAAACACTTAGCTTACAGTTCGGGCATACGAGGTCCGAACCGAGTAGGGTGAATTCCGACTGATTAAATTTAGTTATTTACAATTGTATTATTATTTTTTAACTATGTCTGAATGCCCAATCATTTTTAATTATAGTATATATATAGACACACACATATATGTTCAAACATTATATACTAAT
Source organism: Malania oleifera (assembly GCF_029873635.1). NCBI lineage: Eukaryota > Viridiplantae > Streptophyta > Magnoliopsida > Santalales > Ximeniaceae > Malania > Malania oleifera. The sequence continues at coordinate 45,694,926 of NC_080427.1, forward strand.
TTTTTGTATAATAATCATTTTGTAGGGTTTGTAGTTATCACAACACTAGGACGATGCCAGTGACTATAGTCGAATGCGCGCAACTTCTGACTTTTCATGTATTTCTTGTTATCTAAACAAAATTTATCTGTATATTTTAATTTGAATTTGTATTTGAATATATTTGAATTTTGAACAATTTGCATTTTAATTTTAAATAATTTATGAATGTTTTAGTAATTATGGTTTAATTTTATATATGCTTTAATGTAATTACAGGTTCATACAATATTTTTTTTTTAAAAAAAAATAATTATTTCAAAGTATTAGTGATGTTCTCGGCTTAAAATTGTTACTAAAGTCCAAGTATTAGTGACAGTTTTAATAACCGTCACTAAAAGGGGAGTATGAGTGACAGTTTGGTGACGACATATTAGTGATGGTTATTAAAATCGTTACTTATACTTGAACTTTAGTGACAATTTTGAGTTAATGAAATGTAGATTTTATAGTGACGGTCTAGACTTTTACTGACGGCATAAAACTGTCAGTAAAATATCAGTATTAGTGATGGTTTCTAAATTCGTCACTAATAAGTATTAGTCACCGCAGATCTAGGGACTAATTTCAAATCGTCACTAATATTGATCAAACCAATTATTAGTGACGGTTTTGTATTATTTGTGACAGTTTCAAACTATCACTAATAACCTTGTTTTTTGTAATTATAAACGGACACCAATTAAAACGTTTTCACATTATTTCTCGTGAAATTAGATTTATTTTTTTTAAAAAAATTCGAATGATTAAAAAAATGTCACATTTTTGATAAAAATTTATGTAAAAATTGAAAGATATTTTTTTTAAAATTATTTTCAAGATTTTTGACTTATTACTTTGCATTTGTGAACATGTGATTTGAATTTTAAACTTTAATTTGTCTGGATTATGTATTAATAAAAAAAATTAAACACATTTAAATCCGAACCCCAAATTACATGCACGATTCAAATACTAACTACCACAGATAATTTAAAAATAAAAGTAATCTTTTTTTTATTATTTTAAAATTTAAAAATAAAAATAAATAATTATTTTGCACAATGAAAACTCTTTATTTTTTATCTTTTAATATGAATTTTGAACATTTTAAAATAAATTTAATTTTTTTTTAATTTTGAAAAGTAAAAATGAAAAATAAAAAATATTTTCTACGGATTCAACTTTTTGTTTAATCAAATAGATAATTAATATATTTGATGAAATTATTTTCCAATGGATGAAAGATGTTGTTTCACTTACAGATAAACAGAGAATGTGAATGGATCAGAACTCCAATCTAAGATGATTTAAATGTCTAGGTAGAATAATTCTCGAGACCATCCTAAAATTCCTTGTTTTCTCCATCACTCCCCATTTTGTTTTGTTTTGTTTTCAATTTTTTTTTTTTTTTTTAAGTTTGATGCTAGGCCGGCGGTCATAATCTACTGCTGCTGCTGACTTTCGAGCATTCACACCCTAAAAAAAAAAAGCCATACCCTAAAAAAACAGAGATTTAAAAAAAATAAATAAAATTTGAACTAACTGATGAATTCATCTCCACGCAGACACTTGCAATTAAACAATGGCGCATTCGATCGAAATTTCCGAGACTTCCTTCATCCCCGCTGAGACCAGCTTCCCTACCTACGCCTTCTCCATGTGCCCATGTCTCGGTGCCAGAGCTCTCTCCCAATCCCTCCTCAGATTCTCTCTCTCTCTCTCTCTCTCTCTCTCTCTCTCTCTCCTCATCTGTTCATGTTATCTCTACTTCTTTAATGGGTCATTCTCGAAGCTTCACGTCTCCCTTCCTCCCCTCTCCTCCCCCAAACCCGTAAGTGATTTCTGCATTTCCCCTTTCTCCCTCCTAATAGAAACTTTCTTTTGCTTTTTGTTGCTTTATTTAATCTGGGTTGTCTGGTTTTGCTTAATTTAGGCTGGGTTGTCTTGCAATTTGCTTAATTGAATCTGGGTTTTACAGCATTTGTTTAATTTCATCTGGGTTTGTAGCATTTGCTGCATTAGATCAGGGTTTTACTGCATTTTGTGTAATTTAATCTGGGTTCTATAAACATTCTTAATTTAATATGGGTTTTCTAGCATTTGTGTAATTTAATCTGGGTTTTACAGCATTTGTTTGATTTCATCTGGGTTTTGTAGCATTTGCTAGATTAGATCAGGGTTTTACAGCATTTGTGTAATTTAATCTATGTTCTGTAAACATTTGCTTGTTTATATATTCTTATTTTTGCTGTTTCTGATGACTTTCTCAGTCCTGCATTGCTTTCTTTATTTAATGGTTATTTTTAATCTGGGAAGAGCTTACATTCCATCTTCCATTTATGTTATTTTCATTTCTTCCATACCACATCAGTTCTGCTGTGTGCCGTGCGTGCTGGGTTTTCCTTCTTTTATTTAATGTTTTATTTAACTCCTCAATTAATGCATTTGAGTAATTGCTTGCTCCCAGTCTGCTTTTATTGCCACTGGATTTGGTTGGATCATGTTTTATTTTTGAATATTTCTACTAGCCATTCAGATGGAATGCTTTTATACCTTGATTGTTGAAACCCATATCTTGAATGGCTGTTTCTTCACATTTGATGGGACTAAACAAACTTTAGGATTCTATCTATGTGTGGCTGATTTTTCGTAGGATGTTCTGTGTGGAACCAATCCTTGGCGAGGCGAATGGGGTGCACTGCTTCCATCTCAAAGACAGATGCGGTTGGAAGGAAGAAGAAGAAGATGAATATTCCCGAAGTCGTGGTTTACGTCCCCCAGATGCGAATTCCAGTTCAGTGTGATATCCATAGAATGCTTACGGGGCTAGTTCCTCGAGATCTTGTGGACAGGTTGTCTTCTCTTCGGAAGCGGATTGTGCTAGTTGCTGGAGATACTGGTGTGGTCTCTGCAGCCTGATGAGTTACCAAAACATTGTTATAAACTTTCCTCTAAAGTGAAATTTTCCTGCTTGCAGGTGGATCTGCTATTACAGAACTACGCCAAGCTCTGGAGGAGTACTTGGTTGCTATGGTTGGACTCACCAAGAAAGGTTTTAGACCCTGTCCTTGCTCTCTCTCTCTCTTTCTTGCTCATTCCCTCTCACTTATTCATTCATACTTAACAGAATACGGTCTTGAAGAATCGGTGGAGTTCAAGTGGAAAAATCTGGAAGATGGTCGACAAGTGAGGATATGTTGTCGAATCACTCTCTTAAGTATTAGATGTGATCAATCCATAATTAATTTGTTATTGAATATAAATTTTGACATTCAGGAGACATGTATTGCAAACTCCTGGTTTGAATTGCTATCGGTTGTCCACATGATGGCTATTCTGACTCTGTCAGAGGTTAACTCGCTGCTGATTCCTAAGGATCATTCTGAATGTGGTGAAAGGATTGTACCCGAAGGTTTGTTTAATTCCTTCTTGAATCAAACCCAAATCTAGACTTCATGTTTGGACCTTGACTGATCATTAATTGTCAATATTTTCGCGCATCAGATTGTAAGAAGGATGCTGTTGATTTATTGCTGAAGGCTTCGGGGTACTTGGAATTCTGCAACCGGGCTGTGCTTGTTCGCTTACCATCAGTCCTGAAGTAAGTAACCAAATTTAGAGAACTTTAGAATCTTAAAGACACTTTCCCTATCAACTTTCCTATTAGAGATATCATGTATTTCTAGGAAGAGGGTACCAAAAGATTTCCAGGAAGGAGTTTTGGAGGCACTTTCCATTCAAGCATTAGGCCAGGTATTTTATCTCTTCTGTTCTGTGAGGCTAGTTGTTTCTGATAGAGGCTGCAAGTGTTCTACAAGCTGGGATTAAACAAGCTTTCCGTTCAATTATATACAATCATAGAGTTTTAGCATCTAATATGAGGTTTTGAATATCCTTGGATACTGATCTTCATTGCATATTCAGGGAATTGAAATGCAGCTGGGTTTAGCCATTGACAGTCAAAAGGCTACTTTATCTGTGAAGAGGAGGTTGGCATGTGAACAGCTGAGCTACTTTGGTCAGGTTTGTGGAAATTTGGAGGGAACATAAGTTTCTAGTTACACACATTGTCACGCCCCGAGCCCTGAAATGGGACCCAGGGGTAAATTAAGTAACCTAACTTGTCTCTGTATCAATATAAAACATACATGATACCATATACAAGAGGGTCCGACCCTGTGGGGTAACGGATGCCTTATATACATACATATAATACATGTCCATACTCATCAATATACGCAGCAGAATATGGTATTTCTTTACATCAAACTGTACCATACTAGAGTCTATACCATACAAGGTTAAACATACCTACAAATACTATACATACCACGGGTGTCTACAAAATCCATCAGGACAACCCGGTTACAAAATTCGTACCTATCAGGTACTAATAGTAGCTAAACACACCCCCCGTTTCTGGATGTTAGGATGCTAGTTTCGGCTACCCGAAGGACCTGAAAAACATTTGTATATATATTCGGGGTGAGACACCTCTCAGTAAGGGAGAAAACAGGTTATATCAGTGTGTGGCATACCAGTGTCATTTTCATACTTCATAACACATACATACGATATAGTTTGAAACACATACGTACAGTTTCAAAACAAGTTCCATACATTTCCATACAATTCCACACAGTTCCAGTATTTTTACAAAATCCATTCCAGTTCATAGGATACTCAAATACATACATACATACATATGGTCAGTGTTGTTACACTACTCACAACTACACAAGTCACCTAGTCTAACAGTGGTTACGTTCCAACACATTAAACTACGAAGGTTTCCGATTCAGGTCCAATAGTGAATCCATTGCTACATATGCAACTACACAAGGTCACCTGGTCTAACCCTGATTACGTTACCATGTGCAAACTACACTGCGTCAACCTAGGCCCACTGTGGTCCGTTGCTACATTCGATGACCAACCGAATCATACTGGTGATATTTCGCACCCGGATATAGAGCCGACCACTCTTGCCCACGGTAGTTAGCCGTTACAGGACATAGCGTATGGTAGTTAGCCGCCCCTAGCTGTTACAGCATACGGTAGTTAGCCGTCCCTAGCAGTTACGGCGTACGGTAGTTAGCCGCCCCTAACCGATTTTCACAAAACCTGGAATCATTTTGGAACTCACGTTCCTATACATTTCAGCGTACGGTAATAAGCCGCCACATAACTGTTTTTCACAAATACCTGGAACATTTACATACATACACACGTACCACACTTATTTGATTTACGGCAGATCATATCGTTTACAATTTCGAGTATACAGTTTATGCAAAAATGGATTACGGTCACCTCAATAATACAGTTTAAACAATATAAACGGTTTTCTAATCAAATAAGAGATGATATTCGAAATTCCCAATTTTCCCGAAAACTATAACCCAAAAATCCCGTGTTTTTACCCGATAGATTTTCCCAATAAGTAGTCAAAACATACATACGATCGTAGCCTATAGGCTTACCGATCCTGATTTCGAAAATGAACTGATATAAACAGAATCCTCTTACCTCAATCCGAAACCAAATCACGAACTCTACGGCCCTCAAAACTATGAACCGAGACTCCGAAATCTACAAACCACAATACTAAACATGCTTATAATCCATACTACTACATATATACCGAATCAGAAATGAAAACCGAGTCTTACCTCGATTTTGGCCCGAAACCCGAAAATGCTCGAACCAAGATTCCGATCCACAGAAGTTGTAGAGAATCCCTCCATGATCCTCGTGGTAACCTCAGATTTCCGATTCTATTAATGATCGGCGAGGAAATCTAGAGAGAGAGAGTTTAGAGAGAGAGAGAGTAGAGAGAGATGTGAGGAAACTTAATGAAGAAGAAATGAGAAAATCCCTTTTATACCCCTTTTGACTCGCCCGGTTTTCGTCGACGAAAAGTACCTTCATCGACGAAAAATCAATGATTTCGTCGCGGATGTCGGCAGCCTTGTCGATGAAGTCTGATATTTAAACTTTTCCAGACCTTTTGGCTTCTCTTCGTCGACGAACCTCTGAATTTCGTCGACGAAAAGTCTACTACCTTCGTCGACGAAATCTGCAGAAATCCTTTTATATTTTTCGGGTTCTTACAATCTCCCCTCCTTACAAAAATTTCGTCCTTGAAATTTGAAATCTCTCATTACAACACATTCATACTACTACATACATACTCTAAAGCAAAACCAAACTGTCATGACAGACACATACGTACCAAGTTGTCACAATACATACATACTGATACCAAGCGGTCACCATCCATACATACATTCTCTAGAGGACACGGCGGCCATTTATACGCAGCCCCGTTACAATACATACATACACACTCTAGAGAATACGGCGGCCATGATACCCAGCTATTACGATACGTACATACTCTATGAATATGGCGGCCATTTATACACAGTCCCGTTACAATACATACATACATTCCCTCACTTATGGCGTAGGAAAATACCGTGGTCACATACATACACGGTCTCAGGAGCTCACAATACTACAGGACTCTCCCTGAGACTAACCACTGAATACAATACGATAACAGAGGATTACATATATACATACTCATACTACCCTGCTATCAAAATACTACTTATACAGCTGTGGATACTTCCGGCGTATCTCCGTTTCTAGTTCCCAAGAAGCCTCCTCTACCTTGTGGTTTCGCCACAATACCTTCACTAACGGTATCTCTTTGGTACGGAACTTCTGAACTTTACAGTCCAGAACCTGAACAGGTGGCTCCTCATACGCTAAAGTATCCTCAAGCCCCAACTCATCGTAGCTGATAACATGTGAAGGATCCAACACGTACCTTCTCAGCATAGATACGTGAAACACATCATGGACCCTCGAAAGTGCTGAAGGTAATGCAACTCTGTAGGCTACCGGACCCACTCGATCAAGTACCTCAAATGGTCCGATATACCTTGGGCTCAACTTGCCCTTCCTGCCGAATCTCATCACTCCTTTCATCAGAGCGAAACGTAGAAAAACCTTACCTCCCATTTCGAACTCTAACTCACGGCGGCGAATATCCGCGTAACTCTTCTGTCGACTCTGAGCTGATCTAATCCTCTTCCGGATCAAACCCACTTCCCAGACGCCTGCTGCACAAATTTAGGTCCTAAAATCTGACGTTCACCGACCTCATCCCAATACAAAGGAGATCGACACCTCTGACCATACAAAGCCTCAAACGGTGCCATCCCTATACTAGCCTGAAAGCTGTTGTTATAGGCAAATTCCAGTAGTGGCAGAAACTGAATCCAACTACCACCGAAGTCCAATACACAAGCCCGTAACATATCCTTCAAGATCTGTATCGTCCTCTCCGACTGTCCATCAGTCTGGGGGTGGAACGCTGTACTGAAAGTAAGCTTCGTTCCCAATGCTTCCTGCAAGTTCTTCCAAAATCGAGAAGTAAACCTCGGATCCCGATCTGAAACAATGGACACCTGAACTCCGTGCATTCTTACAATCTCATGTATGTACATATCAGCTAGTCTACTCAAAGGGTTGTTAACCTTCATTGGTATAAAGTGAGCAGATTTTGTCAACCTGTCCACAATTACTCAAATAGCATTCTGCCCGTGAAGCGCTGTCGGTAATCTTGTAACAAAATCCATGGAAATATGCTCCCATTTCCACACCGGAATAGGCAAAGGTTGCAACGGCCCTGCCGGCCTCTGATGTTCAGCTTTCACCTGCTGACACGTTAGACACTGCTCCACAAATCGGGCAATATCCCTTTTCATACCACTCCACCAGAAGGACTCGCGCAAATCCTGATATATCTTCGTACTACCCGGATGCACCGTATACAAAGAACGATGCGCTTCCTCCAAAATCGTCTTTCTGATCTCCTCATCGTTTGGAACACACAGCCTGGTCCCAAACTTCAACACACCTCTGTCAGAGATGTTAAAATTCGCAGCCAAACCCTGCTATACTTTCTCTACAATCCTAGCTAACTCCGCATCACTAGATTGTGTAGCTTTAATACGTTCAAACAAAGTCGGTTGAATCACCAAGCTAGCAATGAAAGCCCGATGATCACCAAACACCAATTCTACGCCAAGGCTTTCCAGATCTCGCCTAACATGATGCTGAGCTACAACTGTAGATGCTACTGCATGTTCTGATTTACGACTCAACGCATCTGCTACCACATTAGCCTTTCTTGGGTGATAGCTGATCGTACAATCGTAGTCCTTAATCAATTCGAGCCACCGCCTCTGCCTCATATTCAGCTCTTTCTGCGTGAAAAAGTACCTGAGGCTTTTGTGGTCCGTGAAGATCTCACACTGCACCCCATACAGATAGTGTCGCCAGATCTTCAGTGCATATATCACGGCAGCTAACTCTAAATCATGCGTAGGGTAATTCTTCTCATATTCTTTCAATTGTCGAGAAGCATACGCCACTACCTTACCCTGCTGCATAAGCACACATCCCAAACCCTTCAAAGACGCGTCGCTATAAATCACATACCCACCATCCCCCGAGGGAATAGTCAACACTGAAGCAGTAACCAACCGGTACTTCAACTCCTGAAAGCACTGCTCGCAGTCACTAGTCCACTTAAACTGAACTCCCTTCCTGGTTAATCATGTCAGAGGCCCAGACTGTTTAGAGAAACCCTCTACGAACTGACGATAATAACCCGCCAGTCTTAGAAAACTCCGAACCTCCTTCACACTCTTCGGTCTAACCCAGTCGACTACAGCTTCGATCTTGCTAGGATCAACACAGATACCGCCTTCAGACATCACATGGCCTAAGAACACAACCTGATTCAACCAGAACTCACACTTCGTCAGCTTAGCGTACAACTTCTTTTCTCGCAACCTCTGTAGCACTAACCTCAAATGACCCACATGCTCTTCCGTACTCCTCGAGTATACCAGAATGTCATTTATAAACACCACCACGAACCGATCCAAGTACTTATGGAAAAACTTGTTCATCAGATCCATGAAGATCGTCAGCGCATTCATCAACCCAAAAGGCATGACTAAGAACTCGTAGTGGCCATATCTGGTTTGGAAAGCAATTTTCGCTACATCCTCTGTTCTAACCCTTACCTGATGATATCCTGACCGCAAATCGATCTTAGAAAAGACCTGCGTCCCCTGTAACTGGTCAAAGAGATCATCTATATGAGGCAAAGGGTAACAGTTCTTCACCGTTACTTTGTTAATCTCACGGTAATCAATGCACATACGCATCGACCCGTCCTTCTTCTTCACAAATAATACTGGAGCTCCCCAGGGTGAAACACTAGGTCGAATGAATCTCCTGTCCAGTAATTCCTGCAACTGCTCCTTCAACTCCTGAAGTTCTGCTGGAGCCATCCGGTACGGAGCTTTAAAGATCGGTGCCTTACCAGGCAGCAACTCAATCATAAACTCCACCTCACGATCCGAAGGTAAACCGAGTAAATTATCTGGAAACACATCCGGAAACTCGCTGACTACTCGAATATCCTCGAGTCTCAACTCATCCCGCGGCGGTTCCTGCACACAAGCTAAGTACCCTTGACATTCATCCAAGAGTAACCTCCCCGCCTATAGTGCCAATAAGATCTGTGGCGTCGAACGCACACACGATCCCACAAACTCATACTCTTGCTTCCCAGGAGGTCTGAACACTACTACCTTCTTCCGACAATCTATCACCGCATAACTGGAGAATAACCAATCCATTCCCAGTATAACATCAAAACCCAACATGTCGTACACCACAAGGTTTGCTAGTAACAGTCTATCCTGAATCACAACTGGGCAGTTTTCTAACATCTTACTATAAACTGATACACTCCCAGTTGGCGTAATCACAGACAACATCTCATTCATCACATAGGTTTCTGCCTAACATAATTTCACAAAACTAGCAGATATGAACAAATGGGTTGCCCCCAAATCAAATAAAACAACAGCTTTATTCGAAAGCAATAACATGGTACCTGTCACCACGTTCCCAGCGTGTTCCGCATCTGCTGGAGTAAGTGAATATACTCTCGCCAGAGCCGTGGTTGCCTGATAATTTCCCTGAGGCACTTGATTACTCCCACGGTTCTGGCTCTGTGCAGGCATAATCCTTCTCTGTTCCGTACAATACTTCGCCATATGGCCCGACTGGCCACAGTTGAAGCAAACACCTCTGAATGGCTGACACTCACCTTCGTGCCATTTATGGCACTTCGCGCACAGTGCGGAGGATGGATCCCCTTGAGAACTCAGCTGCTCGGTGTTCTGCTGATACCCGGAACTATAGATCTTCTTCTTCTTCCACGATCCCTACCGAGAACTACTCTGAGGACCAGAAGATACTAGCCTCTTCTCCTGTACCTGTACAACCTCATCTCCTCGAAGGTTGGTCTTAACTATGGTGGCTTTATCCACCAGAACAGAAAACTCACGGATCTGCAGCATCCCCACAAGACGGCGGATGTCTTTCCTCAGACCCTTCTCGAACCTCCGAGCCTTCTCGTGCTCATTCGGAACTAAGTATGGTGCAAATCGAGATAACTCGATGTATTTGGAAGCATATCTTTGCACCGACAAAGTCCTCTGTGTCAGGCCTGGAAACTCATCAGCTTTCGCATCTCGAGTGGAGACCGAAAAGTATCTCTCGAAAAATACCTCCTTGAAGCGGCCCCACGTCATATCAAATGAACTAGCTCTCTGCCTCTAAAGCAGACTCACCGCTGTCCACCATCGCCCTGCCTCCCCAGTCAGTTGGAAGGTAGCGTACAAGACCTTTTGCTTCTTAGTGCAGTGGAGGACTCCCAAAATTCTCTCGGTCTTCTCAATCCAATCTTCCGCCACAATCGGATCCGGTCCTCCCGTAAATGTCGGAGGGTGCATGCGTGTGAACCTCTCGATGGCACACCCCGCACCAGTAGGAGAGCTCTCGCGTCTCCTAACACTCCGCCCAATTTCCCGGATCACCTGTCTCGTCATACTACGAGACACAGAAGGAGACTCATCACTTGCCGTCTCCTCGGAGTCACTTTTCAAGTTATTATCCTTGGACTCCATACTGAAAATAGAATAGGAATCGGTTAGAATCCCTACAACCCATATAGTTAACACAATGATCTACACTAATCATGTTAACTACTTCTTGCCAGGTCCAGGTTTGTCCTATCACACCGACACAAAAGTCATCAATGATCTGCCCTGCTTTTACTGGAATCGTCATCCCAGGAAAAACACGGAATACCGTCAACAATTCCCGGCTAGCAACCAAACAACCCACAACCAACTCTACCCATATCCACATCCTATACTCTGGTATGTACACATCAATACTCCTAACCAAGTCTACAAGACCTAATAACCTGGTTAACTCTGATACCAAGTTGTCACGCCCCAAACCCTGAAATGAGACCTAGGGGTGAATTAAGTAACCTAACCTGTCTCTGTATCAATATAAAACATACATGATACCATATACAAGAGGGTCCGACCCCATGGGGTAACGGATACCCTATATGCATACATACAATACATGTCCATACTCATCAATATAGGCAGCGGAATACGGTCTTTCTTTACATCAAACTGTACCATACCAGAGTCTATACCATACAAAGTTAAACATACCTACAAATACTATACATACCACGGGTGTCTACAAAATCCATCAGGACAACCCGGTTACAAAATTTGTACCTATCAGGTACTAATAGTAGCTAAACACACCCCCCGCTTCCGGATGCTAGGATGCTAGTTTCGGCTACCCGAAGGACCTGAAAAACATTTGTATATATATTCGGGGTGAGACACCTCTCAGTAAGGGAGAAAACAGGTTATATCAGTGTGTGGCATACCAGTGTCGTTTTCATACTTCATAACACATACATACGATATAGTTTGAAACACATACGTACAGTTTCAAAACAAGTTCCATACATTTCCATACAATTCCATACAGTTCCAGTATTTCCATAAAATCTATTCCAGTTCATACGATACTCAAATACATACATACATACATGTGGTCAGTGTCGTCACACTACTCACAACTGCACAAGTCACCTAGTCTCACAGCGGTTACTTCCAACACATTAAACTACGAAGGTTTCCGACTCAGGCCCAATAGTGAATCCATTGCTACATATGCAACTACACAAGGTCACCTGGTCTAACCCCGATTACGTTACCATGTGCAAACTACGTTGCGTCAACTTAGGCCCACTGTGGTTCGTTGCGACGTTCGGTGACCAGCCGAATCATACTGGTGATATTTCGCACACCGGATATAGAGTTGGCCATTCTTGCCCATGGCAGTTAGCCGTTACAGGGCACAGCATACGGTAGTTAGCCGCCCCTAGCTGTTACGGCGTACTGTAGTTAGCCGCCCCTAGCCGTTTTGGCGTACAGTATTTAGCCGCCCCTAGCCGATTTTCACAAAACCTAGAATCACTTTGGAACTCACGTCCCTATACATTTCAGCGTACGGTAATAAGCCGCCACATAGCTGTTTTTCACAAATACCTAGAACATTTACATACATATACACGTACCACACTTATTTAATTTATGGCAGATCATATCGTTTACAATTTCGAGTATATAGTTTATGCAAAAATGGATTACGGTCACCTCAATAATACAGTTTAAACAACATAAACGGTTTTCCAATCAAATAAGAGATGATACTCGAAATCCCCAATTTTCCCGAAAACTATAACCCGAAAATCCCGTGTTTTTACCCGATCGATTTTCTCAAATAAGTAGTCAAAACATACATACGATCGTAGCCTACAGACTTACCGATCTTGATTTCGAAAATGAACTAATATAAACAGAATCCCCTTACCTCAACCCGAAACCAAACCACAAACTCTACGGCCCTCAAAACTACAAACCGAGATTTCGAAATCTACAAACCACAATACTAAACATGCTTATAATCCATACTACTACACATATACCGAATCAGAAATGAAAACCGAGCCTTACCTCGATTTTGGCCCGAAACCCAAAAATGCTCGAACCGAGATTCCGATCCACAGAAGTTATAGAGAATCCCTCCACGATCCTCGTGGTAACCTCAGATTTCCGATTCTATTAACGACCGGCGAGGAAATCTAGAGAGAGAGAGAGAGTTTAGAGAGAGAGAGTAGAGAGAGATGTGAGGAAACTTAATGAAGAAGAAATGAGAAAATCCCTTTTATACCCCTTTTGACTACCCCGGTTTTCGTTGATGAAAAGTACCTTCGTCGACGAAAAATCAATGATTTCGTCGCGGATGTCGGCAGCCTCGTCAACGAAGTCTGATATTTAAACTTTTCCAAACCTCTCGGCTTCTCTTCATTGACGAACCTCTGAATTTCGTCAACGAAAAGTCTACTGCTTTCGTCGACGAAATCTGCAGAAATCCTTTTATATTTTCCGGGTTCTTACACACATATATGCACATACACTCCAGTTATTTAAGTTTCTAATTATAATCCTTCTCTCTGTCTGATCAGGCTCTTTACTGCTTGTCGGGATGTGACATCAATCATGGACACGGAAAGAAGCATCTCTTATTCATCAAATGGAAGTATCTTGAAGCCAAGGTTTTTAGCACATCAACTTTACCTCTTCATTTTGTAGCATTCTCTGTTTTGCAGTTTGTAAAATTCTGCTTTTCCTTGGTGCATATGCTCTTATCAGGCTGCAGCTTACTACTACCATGGTCTTATACTTGACAAAGGTAATGAACCATCCTGTCACATTAGCGCTGTGTGCTGTTTTCTTGCTGCTGAAGAGTTTCTAGCGGACAGCAAGAAGGTCTGCTTAGGCTTTTGCCTTGCACCTCCTGTAACCAGGTTGGTTTTGAATTTGTTTTATATGTTCTACTCCATTTGGAACTTGGAAGACATGAAAGAAAGGAATGGAAATTTTTTTCTTGTTTGTTATCGGGGAAATTGAGAAGGAAAACAAAATACACAGTAACTCAATGAACAAAATTTTTAGTTTACGTGTCATTGACCTTTAATTATACTTAATTTTTTATTATATTTAAACATTTTCATTCTTAATTCTATTCAACATACAAAGAAAATATAATAAAAAATTATTTCCTTACTTTCTTTTCCTTTGCTTAAGCAAAATTGTTAACCAAATGAAGCGTTTTCATTTTTTTCTTTGTGTTTTTAAATTGTTTTTAAAATTTATTTCTTTCCATGGCTGCTTTCATCAAGGGCTCCACCACTTTGGGGTGCTATGAAGCATTTGCATAAGAAAATTCCAGAATCGGCATCGAGAAAGTCTCAGATGTATGGCTACATCTTAGAGCAAGAGAAGTATGGGATTTCCTCTTATCTTTCTTTGTGATTAGGATCCATTTGAATATCTTTTGACTCTTGTATATGTGGCTGCCTGAAAGACTGATGCAGGGATTTTACGTAAAAATTATTTACTTTGGCATTGCAGGGGTCTCCAAGCATTGCCTGACCTTCCCGAATTCCACCTGTCTTTAAGACCTGGCGACTATGAATTGCCCGAAATTGATCCAGCATGGGACTGTGAGAAATGGGAAAATCAGGGCCAAACACTCAAAGAGCACTTGAAAGATTGTGACGATGAGATCGAAGCTGAATGAAATACTGTGGTCCTCTCTTTTTATGCCTCAATACATACGTACATTTTTGCCCGTCTTACATATTTATACGAACTAGAATAGTACTGTAGAATAAAGGAGTAATGATCTTGCTTTATGCTTGAGTTTATTTAATGTAGCCAATGCTTCTACTCAAACTTAATTGCTGATCTCATTGAGTTCCTTGCTGACAAAAAAATTGTTGAATTGAGAAAGTTTTCCCTTCTGGTAAAGAAGTTGATGGGCTGGAATCTCTCTTTAGGTTGAATGGTTCTATCTGACTTATGGGGATTGTACACACTCTGCTATTGCTAAATCCATTAGTCAGTTTTCTTGTGAAAATGCTCTAGTTGAAAAGAATGTGGCAGACCTCCATCTCTCTCTTTAGGTTGAATGGTTCTATCCGACTTATGGGGATTGTACGCACTCTGCTATTGTTAAATCCATTAGTCAGTTTTCTTGTGAAAATGCTTTAGTTGAAAAGAATGTGGCAGACCTCACAAGAAATTATTTAACTTAATAAAGAAATGAGATTAGGTGTGCTTCCATTTTCACATATGCACCATATAACTCGAAAAAGAAAAAGAAAAAGAAAAAAGGAAATAGTGGGTGCATGTACTGTACTGCAACGAGGCTACAATTTCATATTACAGAGATGAAAGCAGATAAACGGGGGGAACAAAAAATATTCATTAAATTGAGAAAAAGCAGAGCTTTTCTCTCTAGCAATTATTTTTCTGTTTCTGGTCATTATTTAGTGCCCGAGGATTTGAGTTTGTGCGCAGACAAGATTGCAAGCAAGAAGAAGCAAGCAAAAGCTAAGTAGGACAAGATAATCGAAATGAGCACTCTCATGCAGAACTTTCCCACTTGATCACAAATAGCAATCCAAGCGGTTTGATCTTGTCCATTATGACCCACATACCCAATCGCAGTCGCTGCCGCACTTCCAGCCATCAGCAGCACCATTGCCACCTGAAAATTATAATTTTTTCAATAAGCTAAGTATTCATAACAAGAAATTTACAATATTCAATCTCCCTTGAAGATGAAACTAAGCACAGAAGCAACAAGTGAATTTGCTACCATATCATGCAAAATAAGGAAGAAATAGTTCTTGGGTTTGGTTTGTGTATGGCGAAAAACGCAGACAAAAAACAGAGACAGCAGAGATAAGGCACATGCAGCTACATCTGCACCAAGCAAGAACCTGCAAGAGAAATAAAAACAGCTAGTCATGCTCATGGCCCCCAAACATTTTCAGCTTTGAAAGGTCTTCCCTTCTTCCTTTCATTTTTTTTGGGGGGTGGGTTGATGTTTACTTGAAGGCTGATGAGTAGTAGTATTTAGCAGTCAACTCAACGCCCGCTATGGTTACTGATTGCCCGCTAGCATGCAAAACAAAAATTGCAGCAAATGCAGCAGCAAAAGCCAATATTCTAAGGGCGAGTTGGGGAAAGAAGAAGCTTCTTTGAGGTGTGCTTGGATCTTGAAGCAGAGAGGGGTGTTTCTCACTGGCCAACTGGGTCTCCATTGAAGAACTTTACCAAGAAACAGAGTAAAACAGGGAAACAGAGGATGGATGAATATTTGAGAGAGAGAGAGAGAGAGAGCGAGAGATGGGGAGATGCAGAGATGGGCTTGCGGGGGAACTTATAAAGAAACAGGGGATGAGGAGAATGACGGCTTGGTCTTAATGAGAATGTAGAATGAGGTTATTATGGCTTTGAATTTTGGGTCATAATAGAGGTTGCAGTTGAGTCTTAAACAAGTCCTTTGTAATAACCAAGCCAAATCTGTCTCTCCACCGCTCTAGCTCTATAATGCTTCCATGTGATACAACCAACAAATCAGGCATTTTTGGAAACGCACCCATTAAAGTTATAGTTGTAGTATGTGGCTCATATTGAGTGGAACAAAATGTACAAAGAAATCGGGGTGATGCCGGTTCGAGGAATTCTTCTAATGCCGCTGTATGACTAGGGTTAGTATAAATATATATAATGTAATACTACTTTTATATAGTGAAATTTAGCAGGCACTCGCTCTTGTGGATGTAGACATATTATCGAACCACATTAAGTTCGTGTGTTTTTGCTGCTTTATCCATTTCTTTGTTTTTCATACTATTTATCATAATTACCACACGTTTCACAATAGTTACTCTATGCAGAGTTCGTAATAAATATTTTTAAAAACGTTAATCCGAGTTCGTGAAATCGGGATTACACAAATATTTTTTCATTTGAAGTTTGTAAAATTGAGATTATACAAATATTTTTCAAACCCTAAGAATATTATGTCATTTGTGTATGATAGTTTAGAGTAACTCTAGAAAATTTTCTACACAAAAATATCTTTTAAGTTCTCAATTTCCAACGTAAGCCTTTTGATCGAACAGAGGACTTGTTTGGTGAGGCCTTTTTAGGTTTGGGCATTCATGAAATTTCAAGTACATGTATACAAAAGATGACATTATAGCACATGAAGGAACTCCAAAAATTTCAAAACCAAACGTAAGTCTTGGGTCCCTATTAATTGGCTTAGTTATTGTGTACGAATTCTTGGGTAGGTCTTAAGATTGGCCCATTTAATATAATATAATATAATATAGTTTTCAAGGTAAGATTTGAATATGTTTAATTTCGTATGGTCAAGTTTGTAATATTTTGGCAAATAGAGTTTGTTCAGCTTTAGAATGGAAAAAATTTAGGTCAACCCTATTGGAGTGAGTATAGGATTAGTTCGACAAATAAGTTGAATTGACTTAAAAAATTGGGTAAGGGACTGGCTTCTCCACGTGTCTTTGTTTTTGTTGAAAGGATATGAGATATGTCGTTGGCAAATACTGTTCTTAGTAACTTATCTAAATATATAAGCAACTAATAAGAGTGGTGCATGCCCGTTACGTGCCTCATATATTTACAACAGGGGAGGATATATGGAGAGGCTAATCTCCTGTATAATGTCCATCTTATGTGAGAATTTGAGACTAGATGGTCTCAAAAACATTTAGTATGGAGAGATCTTCCCTTATAAATATTTGAACAAAAGATATTGATCTCTCATGAGGTTTGATAAAAAGACAATGATCTCCCCTGAGTTTTCAAAATTTTGAGGACCTCCCTTGAAATTTCAAGAATTTTAAGAATCTCTCTTGAAGTTTACTAAAAAGATACAAATCTACCCTCATATTTTACCAAAGGACAAGTTTTTTGGGGAAAATTTATGTCTTTTTGCCAAATCTTAAAGGAGGTTTGTGATATTTTTGAAATTTCAGGAGATGTCTCTATCTTTTTGCCAAATTTTAGGAGAGGTGAGTGTATTTTACCCTAAATATTTCTTACATATCAGTACAAAATTCTTTAAAGAATAAAACATTACATATCTCAATGGGTAGAATTTGAAACTTTCATGTTAGACTTTTTAGGTTTTGATCTTGAGAAGGGGTATAGAGAGAAATTAGTAAGGAGATTATTTTTATTTCCATTTTTATTTTGTGTTTGGTTCGGTCCAATAAATATTTAATTGGCCAAAGAAGAAAACCCAAATATTAAGTCATTTTCTATGTTCAAATATATAAAATCATATGATTTAATGAGAGAGGAAAAAAAAGAAGAAGGAAAGAAAAGAAAGATTGTCAACTTGGAAAAAAAAAATAGTGATTTATCAGATACCACAACTTTTCAAAATTGAAAAAAATCTTAACTCATACTAATAGGGTTAGATCTAATTTATTTTTCCCCTCAAGAGCAAAATAGATATGTAATATATATATATATATATATATATATATATATATATATATATATAGAGTAAAGAATTTAAAAATTAAATTAAATTCATTGGATATTATTTTTTAAATTCTTTCAAATCTCTAGGATAAGGTCAATAATTTTGTCATTATTTTTGTATGAGACTACATGAAAGTTTCTTTCTCTTTTTCTGTCACTATCTTAAGGTTTAGTACTTCCATTGGGCTAGCTTTTTAGGTTACTTATAACCTTTTAAAAAAAAAAAGAAAAAAAAAAAAGAAAAAGAGGAATTGCTTCAAAACTTTGTGCTCCTATTTCCTTTATGCTCTGTTCGGAACTTGAAAAATTTTAAAGAAAATATGAAGGAATCTATTTTTTTATATTTGGTTATTAAAGAAATCATGAAAGAAAATAAAAAATATTTCAAATCAATGAACAAAAATATGATTTTAGATACTATTTTTCTTAATTTTTAACCATGTTAAAATAAATTTTCATTTTAGTAGTATGTGATATGGAAGGAAAATATAGTAGAAATGAGTTTCCTCTTTATTTTCCTTTCTTTTTCTTTTCCCAACCAAAATCCTTGATCCAAACAAACACTTAGAGAATATCCAAACAGTTAGGTCTCATTTGGAACTTGGAAAATATTAAGGAAATGAAAAAAAATATATCAAGAAATCCACATTTTCATGTTTGGTTATCGAGAAAAGTAAGAAAGAAAATGAAAAACATATCAAATTGACGAACACAATTTCAATTTTACACATCATTAATATTTAATTTTTTTTCAATTTTAATCATATAAAAATAAACTTTCATTTTTAATAGAATTTAATATAGAAAGAAAACATAATGGAAAATAAGTTTCCTCCCTATTTTAACGGACCGAAAAGAAAATTGGGAGGATTCATTTTTCTCTTTGTATTTTCCTTCTCTATTAAATATCATCAAAAATGAAAGTTTGTTTTAATATGATTAAAAATCAAGAAAAACTAAACATTAATGATATATAAAATCAAAATTTTGTTTAAAGATTTGGTACATTTTTTTTCTCACTTTTCTCAATAACCAAACATGAAAAATGTAGCTTCCTTGATATTTATTTTTTTATTTTTTCACTTTCTCAATATTTTATGAGTTCTAAACGGAGCCTTAGGTTTAAATTAAAGATTTTACTGGGAAAAGAAAAGAAAAGGAAAATAAGGAGGAAACTCATTTTCCTCTATATTTTCCTCCTCTATTAAAATACTATAAAAAAGGGAAGTTTGTTTTAATATGACGAAAAATTAAGAAAAATATAATATTAGTGAGGTGTAAAACTAAAATTTTGCTTATAAATTTGATACATTTTTTTTTCTCATTTTTCTTAATAATCAAATATGAAAATGTAAAATTTTTAATATTTTATTTCCTTTTTCTAATGCTTTATGACTTTCCAAACTTTCAGAATTTTTTAATATTTTATTTCCTTTTTCTAATGCTTTTGAGACTTCCCCTCAAGTTTGTTAAAAAGACACATCTCACCTTGAATTTTTCAAAAAGATAAATTTTTTTGAGAAAAGATATGTGCCTTTTAGGTAAATTTTAGGGAAATTTTAGGGCATTTTTGAAGTCTTAAGGGTGATTTGTATCATTTTTAAAACTTAGGAAAGATATTTGTCTTTTTATTAAACGTGGAGCGAGGTTTTGTTCTTAAATTTATGAACTTGAGGCCTAAAAGCCATCCTTTTCTCTTTCCCTCCTACTTGGGCTTGGGCTTGGGCTTGGACAGGGTGTTGTGTCTAATGGGCTCTGAGAACTGTCCAATACAACTAGGGTTGGCCCAAAACTTGTGGGCAACTGGCCCATATTGCATCCATTCATTATTGACTTTTAAAATGCAAAACTAATTTTCACTTTGAACAATCTTGAATCAAATCTAGCATAATGAAATTTGAAAGGATGACATCTTCTCCACCTTTCCTCTTTATCTTGGATAATTAATTGATCAATTTTAAGAAATCCATTGCTTTCCACAATTTCTTCATTACCATCAATAATTTTTATTTTTTATTTGTTGCCCAAATTACCAAAATGTGTTTTATGCATTATATTTCATTTTTTAATTATTTTAAAATCTCCAAAGTGAAATGATATTTTTTAACTAGTTCATTTATAGTTAAAAGATAATTAAAAAAAAAAATGTTGCAGTACCACAACTAGAAATTATCAAATTTTCTTACAGTGTTATCGAACTAAGTTAAATACCATTTTAGTCCCTTGGCTGTTTAAAATGCTGGAGTTTGGTCTTCAAATCATTTTTTTATTTAGATCTTAGCCCTTAATTTTGTATTTTTTAATACAAGGACAGGTCGTGATTAATATAGGTTAGACCAAATAGAGAAGAGATGAGATGTGATGCCTAAGGTAGAATGTTTACTCTATGAATGCAATATGAGCAAAATGCCGGTTTAGCTAGCAAAATCCCGAGTTGAAAATATTTTTTTTTTCTGAAACAAAAAAGATACACATTTTATGATCTCTTCTATTCCTTCTTTACATTTACATTTTTTCATTTTTTGCTATTCACACTATAATACATGTTGGCTTGCAATAATATATGTGATATATAAGCATATAAAGAGTTATATATGCAAAAAAGAGCCAAAAGAAAAAAAAAGGAATCATAAAAATAAATTATTTTATATTCTAATTGTTGGGATAGAAGAAAAGCGACGAAGACTAAAGAATAAAAGTGTAAACAAATACTGAAAATCAATCTTAAACCATTCTACCGTGTAGTTTAGTATAGAAAATTTTAATTACAAAAATAAGCTAGTATAAACACTCAAAAGTCAAAACTAAATCTCATTATATCTAAATAACTTTCATTGTAATGTAAAATATAGATGGGACCTTATAAAATCTTACAAAATCTTATACAACACTTTTTTCTTTTTTTCTTTCTAAAAAAAAGAGGGCGGTACCTCCATTTATTTATTAATATACTTTCATTATTTGCGGAAGAATACTGTGGTTACAAGATAAAACAAATAGGAGAGTACAGAAAAACCCTCACAGAACTAGCAACCAACCAAACTCATTTATTTATACAACACATTTTTTTTAACTCATCAACCTCATTCTAGAAAACCTAAAACTCTTGTGTGCTTGAAACACAGGAAAACAAATCTACTAGAAAAATGACTTCAGAACATAATAGGAAAAAAGAAAATACTCATTTTATACTTAAATATTTATGAAGTAAAATTTGATATCTATAATCATTGATCAACTTGTTCAATTGATGTCAATCAACCTATATTATCATTTCAATATAGGTTGATTGACATCAAATGAAGATGAAATAGATTTAAAAAAATAAAAAATAAATAGAAAATTTTAATTCATCAAAGACAAAACCCCTCTTGCACTTACCCCCGAAAGTCATCCGTCTACTTGACTTATAAGTCTTTTTCAAGAAATAATATTATTTTAACCAGAAATATTCAAATATAACATAGACCTACATTATTTTCTCCAAATTAATGCACTTTAAATAAACCCCACATTTTTTGAACAAAAACTCAAACGTGCGTTCCTCAAGTACTTTTCCATAGTCCGATTCAAGTTTTAACAATGAATGGAGGGAAACCTTATGGGACGACTCCATATTGTTTAAATTTGTTTTGCTCAGTTCAAATTTTTAACGGTAAGTAGAGAGTAATTTTGTCGGATTTCAATTAAGGGATCATCGCATGCTTTTTTGCCTCCTCTATCTTATTCCTACCTCCCTTCCTTCGCAGAAATCTTGCAATAATTTAAAACCAAAAAAAAAAGGAAAAAAAAGTGAAGTAGGGTGTCGTGATGTCCCAGGCGGAACGAGGAGAATAAAAAATGTATGTTTAATTTTCGAAAAAAATAGGAACGTAGTCACCACTAACCTTTAAGTGTGGTTAGAACACTTGATTACTATCCAATTAAGAGTAGAATCGATCTATGCTACCAAAGTAGGGATCGGGAGGTTGATTACACGAGGGGAAGGTATGAGCACCCCCTACACGCCCGTTTTTGCGAACGATACCTAATTAATCAAGAATTATCCCAAAGTAAATTCGAAAAGCCTTTTATGTTACTCATTTTGAGAATTTATAAAATGCAAATGTACATGAATGAATCACACAAATATTTACATAATATATATATTGTAGAGACCCAAACTCGTAACATGAGAAAAAGGGTAAAAAGGTAATTTTAGTAGGCTTCGTCGGCGAAGCCAAGGTTCTCGTTGATGAAGGCCCTTTTGCGGTTCGTTGATGAAGGAAAGAGGTTCGTCGACGAAGAGTCTTCTATGACTCATCGATGGAGGCACCATTCGTCGACGAGTTTGACCAGGTTAAGGGGTCCATAAATATCATTTTTAGTTGCTTAAGGGTTAAGAAATCACAAAAGTTCTCTT
Source organism: Malania oleifera (assembly GCF_029873635.1). NCBI lineage: Eukaryota > Viridiplantae > Streptophyta > Magnoliopsida > Santalales > Ximeniaceae > Malania > Malania oleifera. The sequence goes on from NC_080427.1 coordinate 45,717,768, forward strand.
TCTCTCTCTCTCTAGAATCGATGAACTCTCTCTCTCTCTCTCTCTCTCTCTCTTTTTGATCCTTCACTGTTCGTCACCCGAATCCATGATCCGACGTTACTACGTGGATTAAGGGAAAAATCTCTACGAATATGGCAGATTGGATTTTTGTTTTGAGGACTTCCGGGTTTTATCCCGAAATCGAGGTAAAGGTCTAAGTTTGTTTTTGGTTCAGTAAATCTGTAGTAAATAGGATTTGCATTGAAGTATTGTTTTTCGGTTTATAGGTTTTGAGGACTCGGTTCGCTATTTTGGGAGCCATATAGTTCGTGTTTTGAAATTCGGAAAAAGGTAAGGAGATTTGTTTAAATCGGTCTTTTTAGAAAACTAAACCGTTAAAAAGTAGTTTATGTTTTTACGCACGTATTGACTGCTTATCTGTGAAGTTTCACTGGGTAAAAATGTCAGTTTTTACGATTTTACGGTTTTGGTAAAAATGAGGGTTTTAGCGTATGATCTCCAAATTTTTCAAAACTTCTTTATTTGTATTAATCTTAACGTAGGAGATGCTTGAACCCCTTATTTTCCATTTAAATGATATTTATCGAGTTATATGTTATATAGTGAATTTTGACTAAACAAGTGTGACATATGATATGAAATGGAATATGTGATTCTATTTAAATACGTATATGAAATATGGGAACTGGAGTTCCATTTTGCTATCTGGGAATGTGGAAAATAGGTTCTGGTTATATGCTGAGCTATATATGTGAAAAGGGTTAAACCGAGAATGTGTGCGCCGATTTATACCACAGTATGATTGAATGAGTTTGTGAAAATACTGGAATTGTACAGGTGATTTGTGAATTTTGAAACAAGTTAATTCATTTTATTATAAATTGTATATATGATATTTGAAACTGCAACTTGTTACTAGTAGAGCCTTAAAAGCTCAATGTTATATCAGAGCCTTAAAAAGCTTAACGTTATATGAAGCCTTAAAAAGCTTAAAAGCGCAGTTCTGTTGCTAGATATTGGATACAATGCAACCACATATTTGATTTTTAGTGTGGGTATCGAGATAGTTGACTGGGTTGGAGTGTGTGCCACTGGTGGATTAATGGATCAGGTGGGCTCAGTCGGACTATAGTAAATCGCACAACCCGAGCCAAGGTGTAGTGTTGGCATTAGTTATGATGTTTCTAAGTTGTACCGTGTTCTAAATATGCATATTTATGATTTAAAAACTATAATGGGCAAAGTCACAGGTTTGAGTACCGGGCGAAGGGATCGTATAGTGTATGGACCTATACCCTACCCTAACCTTGGAAAATCTTGCTTGCAACGATGCATAATTATCTATTACAGGAATTATATCTATATATCTTTTATATTACAGTATTGAGAATATGTCTTATATGTATCTATTTTCAACTGAAATAAATGCATATGGTCACACACTGATGTAATATCTTCCACCTTACTGAGAAGTGTCTCACCCTAACATACATCATTTCTTTCAGGTCCTACAGGATGTCGGTCCTAGTTGATAGAGGGACTTGGAAGGTCGTATTGTGTTTAACTTACGTAAGTGTTTTGTATATATAATAGACTTAGTTCAGAACGTATTTTTGGGGATTGTAAGAATAAGTTATGTTTTAAGTTTGGATGAATGTACGAAATAAGTCAGTTAGAGACTCTGGTTTGTCTTACAGATTCCATATGAATGTTTATTTTTTCCATTGTACATGAGATTACATTTTAGAATGAAACACCCATATGTCCTTATTCAGGGCGGGTGGTATATGTATATTTATTAGAGACAGGTGTATTATACAGGTGTAGTAGCACTTTGGGGCCGTATAACAATCGGGGGCGTTACAGTTGGTATCAGAGCCTTAGCCAGCGGGAAGTGTGATATGGTTCACACTACCTGGTTATGGAAATGCTCGAAACTTATGTTGCTAGGTTCTGTAGTCTAGACTATACCAGAGTTTCGGATTGGGATAAGACATTTAAGTTTTGCTTTGTATACCTAGAGATAGAAATCTATTGTTAGACTTCTGTATTTTTCTATATCAATCGAAAGGTTCAGAAAATCACGACAATCCATCGATGATTTGGTTTCCAAGTGGAAGCGCGGAACTTGAGTTAGAATGAGAATGTTGAGTTATCTGAGTACGTCAGTAGTAGGAATGTGGATTAGAGAAATGAGTCTATAGTATTGTAGTACTAGCTGATACTTAGGCTATCAAGCTTCTAATTGTTGTTCACAATTGCTTTCAGGATGGAGTCCAAGGGTAATACTGCCAATGTGGGAGGCAGTAGTAGCGAAGGAGTTGACCATAAGGCTAACAGTGACTCCACGAGTGTACTACGAGACTTCGCATAACAGCTTATGATTGAGGTGGTGCAAACGAATAGAGGGCAGGACCGTCCCATAGCTGAGATGAGATGCTCCATTGACCAGTTCACTCGACTGAAGCATTTGGTTTTCATAAAAAATGCAGATCCAATTCGAGTTGAGAATTGGATCCAGGAGATCGAGAAGATCCTGGATGTTCTGAACTGCACAGAGAAGCAGAAAGTAACCTTTGCAATGTTCAAGTTGTCGAGTGAGGCAAAGAGATGGTGGGTGTTGGTAAAGAAGATGGAGAAGCACCGACCGATACCAGTCGCGATGACATAAGCCCATTTTAGAGAATTATTCTTTGAACGGTACTTTTTGGCCACGGTCAGAAATGCGAAGATGGAATAATTCATAAACCTGATGCAGGATTCGCAGACAGTGCAGCAGTATGCTGCCAGATTCTAGAAGCTATCCCGATTTGCTCCATTCATGATATCGGATGAGGCAATGAAGGCCTGGAAGTTTCATAAGGGTCTAAAGAAGGAGATCCGGAGGCAAACAATGATCTTGCAGTTGTAGGATTTTGCTACACTGGTAGACAAAGCCACTGTAGCAGAGGAGAGTTTGCTGGAGGACGCAGAGGTCCAGGTTTCGAAGGAAAGGCTAGCGTCTCCCAGTTCTTCTTCTGGTGCAAGGCAGAGCAACTAAAAGAAGAATAGTAGTGGTACATCTTAGAGCACCACATCCTATCGTGGTTGCCCTACGTGTGGTAAGGGGCACTTTGGGTAGTGTTGGAAAACTACAAGGGCTTGTTAGTGGTGTGGTAAGTAGGGACATTTGGCTAAATATTGTTGCATGCGGGGGAACAACGGAGCCCCATAACATCCATACAGGGGAGATACGCAGGCGCAACATGGTGAATAACAGGGGGGTACAACCCAGGCTAGGGTGTATTCCCTGACTCCAAGCGATGCAAAGAGCTGCAATGATGTCGGTGTAGTCAATTCCTTCATTCTACTCGAAGCCTTTGACTACCAACCTAGCCTTGTATCTCCTAGAGCCATCATGCTCCTCCACTTGTTGTGAAGGGCCTTCTTACTTTTGGGCAACTCCACTAGTTCCCACATTTTGTTGGAGGTTAAGGACTTCATCTTGTCCTTCATCGCAAGCTCCCACTTGCTCACATCTACCACCTGACATGCTTCATCATTTATAAGAAGTAAGCAATCTATATACCTTCTATTTGGTATATGGGGCCGAGTAGATCTCCTAAGCTCCGGAGCTGGAGGAGGAGGCGGTGGTGCGATGATCTGCTCCACTTGTTCCTCCACCTGAAGATTCTCGGCATTCTGCTATTGCGTCTCGACACTTTCTGAGACATCATGCATATCTACATAGGTTGACTCTCTCTGAACTGGTTCGGTGGATTCTGCTGTGTGCCTGTCTTTGTACATCACCTTTTCGTTGAAAATCACATCTTTGCTTCTGATCAACTTCTTGTTTTCATTATCTCAAATGCTATACCCATATTCTTCTTCACCGTAACTGACGAAGGTGCATTTTCAGGACTTAGGATCAAGCTTATTTCTGACATGATCACTGATATGTACATATGCAACACAACCAAAAACTTTTAAATGTGAAAGTCTCACCTTTTTTTCGCTCCATACCACTTCTGGTATACAGTGGTCCAAAGGTATTGATGGACCCCCGTTAATCAAGTACGCTATTGTGCTGACTGCTTGTGCCCAGAACTGCAATGGTAAGTTCAAATGTATACACATGCTTCTGGCTCTTTCAGTCAACATTCGGTTCATCCACTCTGCTACGCCGTTGTGTTGAGGTGTACCTGACACAGTTCTTTCCATCTTGATACCGTGCTCATAGCAGAATTTCTTGAACCCAGTGTCTTGATACTCACCACCATTGTCTGTTTTCAGCTTCTTGATTCTCAAACCAGCTTCCTTTTCAACAATAGCTTTCCATACCTTGAAAGCATCAAATATTTCCAACTTATAATTCAGAAAGTAAACCCATACCTTCCGAAAATGATCGTCAATGAACATGATGAAGTAATTCTTTCCGCTTATGGATGAGACGAGCTTCGGTCCCCATACATCTGAGTGAACTAGTTCTAGTCTCTCCTTCTTTGGGGCACGGGTGTTTGTCTGGAAACTGACCCTCTTCTATTTCCGGAATATGCAATCCTCACATATGTCAATTTCAACCAACTATAAACCACTAAATTTTCCCTCTGAGTGCATCACCCTGAGTCCTTTCTCGATCATGTGACCGAGTCATTGGTGCCAAATGTTGCTGTCATCATTTCCTGTAGCAATTGAAATAGACATGGAGGCATTGGAGGTTAGATAAAGTGTTCCGCTTTTCTTAGCTCGCGTAATCATAAGTACACCCTTTGAAACCTTTCATTCATCGCCAATGAATGTCGTCGCGTATCCCTCATCTGTCAGTTGACCAACTGAGATCAAGTTCTTCATCAGGTTTGGAATATATCCAACATCCTTTAGCTTCCATACTGACTTGTTTATCTTGATCTTCACAACTCCCTTGCCGGCTATGTCACAAGGATGATCGTTGCCAAGGTACACCTTACCAAAATTACCTGGTGTGTACTCCTCTAAGAAATCTCTATTGTAAGTGGCATGAAATGAGACTCCGAAGTCTAAGACCCAAGACTCCTGCTTGATCTCCAAAGAGCATATCAATGCATATTTTTCTCCTGAGGAAGAGGCGAGATTTGCTTTGATCTTCACCTTATATTCCTTTCTCGGACTTTTGCACTGGTTTCTAAAATGCCTGGCCTTTCCACAGTTCCAGCACTCAACGATCTTTGTGCCTTGGGAACCTCTAGGATTTCTAGATCTAGACCGCCTAGTCCTAGATCTGCCGTGAATTTTTGATCGTCCATGCCCGCTTCCTTTTCCTCGACTTTCCACATTCAAGGTCGAACTTGAAGTAGAGGCATTGTTCAATTGCATTCTTATCTCTTTCGTTAAAATCATGCTGATAATTTCATAGTAGTTTAGCTTTGATTTTCCTGTGGAGCTGCTGATCACAGTAACAATACCTTTCCAACTCTCCAGGCAGTTGACTAAGAATCAGTAGGGCATAGGTCTCATCGTCAAATGTAATTCCAACCGAGGCGAGTTGATCCAACATCTCGTTGAAATTATTCAAGTGTCTGCTAAAACTTTCACCTGTAGACATGCCCATGGTAAACAATATTTTCATTAGATGTATCTTATTCGTGGCTGATGGCTGCTCATACATATTGGATAACACATCCATAAAGGACTTGGTGGTTGTTAAGTGCTTGATGTTGAATGCAACAAACTTTGCCAATGTCATTCTGATAGCTTCGAGAGCTTTTCGGGCAAGCAAATCCCACTCGCTCTCCTTTATGGATTCTAGCTTCTCTTCTAATGGTAAGTGTAACTCCTTGCCAAACAAGTAGTCTTTAATCTACATTTTCCATAAATCGAAGTTCGTGCCGTCAAACATCTCGATCTATGAGCTCTTTTCATTTGATATCTCGATTTTCTGATCTAGAGATGGAATTAACTCAAACAGACAACATGGTTGGATCTGGAACGGCCAAAAACCTTAGAAATGGTTCAAGTCGTTCAAAAAACGGACCCGAAATGGCTCCGAAAAAACCCAGTCAAAGATCTGGTCAAATATGCTCAACTATAACGAAATATTCCTCTGACTAACGGAATATTCCTGACGGCGTTTAGTGATACCGTTAACTAATGTGGCAGCGTGGGGGCCACTGTTGACATGGCACTATGGGGCTCACCTTCTGGCGTCTTACCGTAGGGCCCACTGTGGGTCCCAACTACTGACGTGGCATGGGCCCGGGGTGACTAGCTCTGCCGCTAACGAGCGATGACGTGGGTGCTGACTGGGCTACTTTCTCGGTGCCACGTGGTGCTTACGTGGCGTTGACGCGGCAAGCTGACTGTGCACTGACTGGGCGTTGATGTGGCACGGGCCCCGCTTGTAACGACCTCAAAATTCATACCAATTTTTTTTTTATATATATGTACATATGTGAATTCACATCCATCCCTAAGCAGCGGAAACATATATCATACAACCATTCACATGTTTACTATACAATACCAGAATCCATGATATACAGACTATAGTCATACAAAAATGCCCTTCTATCATCATCTACTAAAAAAGATACCCAATTCTGTCAAAAACTCACCCTAAACTAGGGCGACCAAACACTCTCTCTATCCGCGAGCCTAATCTGCTCGCCTATCTGGCTCATCTGAAAAATGTTAGAGTAATGGGGTGAGTCGATGCTCAGTAAGTGAAAATATGCTATTACTAGTGTGTGACAACTAAGTCAAAAGTACTTTAAAAAATAGCAACTGAACTGTAGTGCAACAATCTGTAAAACATATCTTTCATGCATATCTATCTTTCTCAATTTAACATATACTATAACTTTTGTATTTTCTACTTTTCATACTAATAATATCATACTATACTCATCATATACTGTAATACTGTATACATATACATATCTGTGCTTATTCCCTGGGACTCTGTACATCATGATTTGACCCCTCATGACAGGATTGTGCGGCCTGTAGACGGGACTCTATCTGGTCGGCCCTCTAGATAAGTCAATATACTCTACACTACCTCAGCCCGGCCAAACTGTATCCTCTCCTAGGCGCGGGATTAGCTGCTACCTCGTTTAACAGGCCCCTCTACCCAGCGTACTGGGGAGCTGCATCCTCTCCGAACACAGTTAGACGGTACCCACACACTATTTGAGATGTGTGGTTGCACTTTATCTGAATATAGCAACGGTACCGTGCTCTGTAAACTGTATCTATCTGCAATCTTTCCACAGGGATCTGATACTATATACATATATACATATAATTGTTTTCGCCATATTTCCAAAATTACCATAATGCTATCTTTCTGTACTGTAATTACTGTAAACTCTGTGTATTGTATTTGTAGCATTTTGATGCTACCTCTATATATATATATATATCTGTCTATACCACTGTCTATGTTCTCTGTCTATATACTCTGTAAGTTATGGTAATAGGAACATGACATACTATAACTCTGTGTATACTGCTCTATAATAAGCCGTAATATAAATACTGATCTGAGTAACACTATATACATGTATATGTATATATATATATATGTCTGTTTCATGAAACTACTCATATAAAATTGTATATGAATCTCTATGAATATATATCTCTATCTGTATATTCAATATAGTATGATACTTTATAAAACTATACAAGTTTCTCTGTCACATGAAAATCTACTCAGGCCACACAAACATTTAAACTCACATACTGCAAATACTGTATAATAAAGTGGTATAAAAATGTGTCTATGAAATCTCTGATAGTATTATGAAAATTCCTAGCATAGCATATTTCCCTTACCTTAACTTTGAAAAGCCCCTGTAAAATTCTGACTCTATACCCACAGGGTTTGTCACGACCCGCTCATTTTCTACACATTTTTTTTTATAAAATAATATCAACATCAAACATCACAACTCAGCAGGTCACAATCCACTTGGACCCGTGGTACCAGGGATACATCAGAACATACAGTAAAAGCCTACACAGCAGAAAGTATAAAATCATATACATCTCGTCATAATGTACAATACATCATACCAGAGTACTACAAACACTATCTCTCAGTATGTATACATCCCAAAAATAAATCTAGGGACAATTCCCACAAAAATCCTAACTGTCCCTACCAAAAACTTACCTTTCCAAAGAGGCAAACACTGCTCTAGATCAGTGGGGTTTTTTCCGTTCTCCTATCAGGGGCTCCTAAAAAATGTATAAGATTTAGGGGCGAGACACCTCTCAGTAAGGGAAATAAACTAATACTAGTGTGTGGCAACATGAGTATTTCATGTTCTACATATATCGTATATAACATATTCAGTACTGTTTATCAAATTTGGGAAAACATAAGTAATCACATGACTGGGTTGTGTGGCCCGAAGGCGGGATCTGACAATGGTTGACCGACCACTGCCAAGTCAATAGTCTAGTCTGTAGGTCCAATGGGTCTACCCAGAATGGTCCGTACACCAAGGGCAATAACAGCACACTTCTTGAAAATAATCACATTGACCATCCAATCTCACACCACTCCGTACAACGGCGTTAACACAGATATCATGATCATGATGACCATGAACACATAGCAACAGTACCGTGCAAGTGCTAGCCTAAACCAAGTCAATCAGGTTCTGATATCATATACATATACTGAAACCGTGATACATAAATATCTCATATCATTTATTTTCACATCAATCATATCATTTCACATATATACATGTATCATGAAAATCATCAGCCCGTACGCCGGTATTACACATTTTATCATAGCTCAGCCCGTATGCCAGCTACACATAGCACAACCCATACATTGGCAAACAGTAATCGCATAGCACGGCTTGTACGTCGGCAATCACAGTCACATAGCACGGCCCGTACGCCTGTAAATCACATAAAAATCTCGGCCCGTACGCCGATTTTCCATCATAAAAATCCATATCATCCACATTCCCAGAAAAACAGTATTTCACAACATTTTCATTCATGCCACACAATAGATTTTTCACATATTCAACATACGATTATTTTCACAGTATTTTGCAAATATAAAACATATATATATATATATATATATATATAAACATATACATTTTCCATAAATCAAATGATAAATATATATATATATATATAAGCATTTTCTCAAAAACAGAAATTAGCTTAGTTTATCCCCTTACCTGATTCCTGAAAAGCCCCTAATAAAACTGTCCCGTACCCGCAGGGTTCCTAACACAACACCCTGAAAATGAAAAATTTCAGAATTAAAGTTCAGTATTTTGAAGCATACAATATTTTCCTCAACTGCCAAAAATCCAAATATTGAGTAAAAAGTTTTCACCCAAAAGCATTCAAGTTTAACACCTGAGGGGTTCCCTGACCAATACTCTGAAGCTGAAAACCCCCAATATTAAACTTCAGTATTTTCATGCGCACAATATTTCTTCTAACTAGCGCAAGACCAAATATGGCTTAAAAAGCCTTACCTCAACTCTGGGATGATTTCCAACTAGCTTTCTCCCACGATCTGCTCTAGCAGATTTGGAGAAAACCGTGCTAGGAGCGTCGTGGTGACTTCGGATTGTCGATTCGACGTATATCTGGCCCACAAATGATGAGAGAGAGAGAGAGAGAGAGAGAGAGAGAGCCGAAGGGGAGAGAGAGAAGAGAGTGATGGCTTCTTTCATAAGATAAAATTTCAGATTTTCATATATATAAAACAGAGGATTTTGTTGACGAGCCCGTTCTTCGTCGACGAGTCCTTCACAAATTTTGTCGATGAAACCCTGTATTCGTCGATGAAATTCAGGCTGCCTCAGAACCCCTCTAGGTATTTTCTCATTGACGAAGCCCTGTGTTCGTCGACGAAATCTTTAAAGCCTTCGTCGACGAATCTCCTGTATTCGTCAACGAAGTCGACGACTTCTTTTGGTTTCCGGTTTCCATATCCCTTTTCTTTTATTATTTAACTACCATTTTATTCGGGTCATTACAGGGTTCCTAACCCAACATCCTAAAAACGCAATCCCCCAGAACAAAACATCAGTATTTCTTAGTCTACATCATTTCCTATAACTGTGAAGTCAACTTTGTTTTCCTGACGATCTGCTCCGGCAGACTTGTAAAGAATTCCGCCAGGAGCGTCGTGGTAGCTTCGGATCGTCGATCCGGCGACTGGTGGGGCCGGAATCGAAGAGAGAAGGGAGAGGATTCATAGAGAGAGAGGGGCGCTGGTAAATGGATAAAAATCTCGGTTTTCAAATATTCATATTGCCAGATTCGTCGACGAGACACGTCATCTCGTCGACGAGTCTTTCATTAAATTCGTTGATGAGTCCCTGTATTCGTTGACAAATTTTCTTATGTGCTCGTCGACAAAGCCCTGTATTCGTCGACAAAATTCCTTATGTACTCGTCGACAAAGTCTACTGCCTCTTTCTGTTCCTGTTTCCATTTTCCTCTTTCTTCAATATTTAAATATCAGTATTTTCCGGGTGGTTACACCACTGACGTGTCCAATGACGTGTCGCTGACGTGGACCGTCTTCTACCTTCCGTTCGTTCGCCGGTTGTTCATCGGCGCGTGGGCACGCATAGGATGACTTGCTAACTTTTTGCCAACGCGTGAAAACGTTGCTTGGACGTTGGCGGCGCGTGCAAGCGCGTGCGGTGCCATCTGAGGTCGTTTCGAGCTCTGGTTGCCACCGTTGGTTTCATCTTGACGAGAGGAACACGATGGTGGCCTCAAAACTGAGTTTTGGGCTACTGGACAGAGGCTCTAATATGGGAATTTTTCTCCAATTTGGCGATTTTGCCCTAATCGCGCTTTGATACCAATTGTTGAGGTGGATCTAGAAGCAATAATCACACATTGGAAAAATAAACAACCACAATGGAAAATCAGATTTACGTGGTTCGGTCGAATCGACCTACGCCCACAGAGCACACACCACTTTACTATAAACTAGGAGAACAATATAAGGAGGAGGAGGCTACTGCCTTCATCTCTACTCTCTCTCTCTCTCTTTCACACACACACACACACCACAACTCTTTGCTCTTCACACACACACACTCTGTGTGATGACCCAAAAATATATATATAATTAAAGTACAATAATAATAAAATAATAAAAATGGTCATTAAATTAATATCAATACAGAAGTGTTTTTCTGTAGGATCCTTGATTCCATGTTTGATGCCTAAGAAAGACCTTGTCTTAGTGAGTGTTCAAAGACCGTTGCGGCTCAGTCACTCCCTGGAGGTCGGCTTGGTCAAAATGAAATTTCAGAGGATAAACAGGATAGACACTATTTGTACATGTAAATAAGTATATATACATAAAATAGTGTTTTGACGGACATAATTTGTAAAAATACATAATAAGATGATAATAATATAGGTATCATATGTGGGGCCCACAAGACTATGTGGGGTCCACATGAGTCCCGAAACTACAAGACACTGTTTATATACGTAAATAAGTACATAAAATAATGTTTTGATTGATATAATTTGTAGAAATATATGATAAAATAATAGTAATATAGGCATCCTATGCAGTGCCCACAAGACTGTGTGGGGCCCACATGAGTCCCGAAGCCGTACGAAGGTTTACACGAGTTTCAAAGCTATGTAGGATGCATAAAATCGTATAAGAGTTATTCGAGTTACGTAGGATCCATTCGGGTCTCGAAGTTATGTGGAGCTCACAAGACCATGTGGGACCCACATGAGTTTTCAAAATTCAAATTTAATTCTTGTTCAAAAATAAATAAATACTAAAAATAGTTTAAAAGTAAAAATAATGATAATAATAATGATAATAATGATTAAGAAAAATAATAAAATAATAAAATAATTAATTAACTAATTGACTAATTAATTAGGTAAGTGATTAATTAAAAATTTATTTAATGGGAATGGTGGCAAGCACTCCCACATGGTCTCCATCTCCATCCCATACTCAACCCATACCTTACCCATCCCTTGCCTATTCTTTAATTTTTTTAAAAATTATAATTTCACCCATCTCCCACACTTTTATAAATTTCATTTCTTCCCCACAATTTTCCTATAAATAGGGAGCTCTCAACCTTCATTTTTTATAACAATTTTTCAAGGAAGAGAAGGATTAGTGAGTGAAAGAATTTGTGGTGGAGAGAGAATTTTTGAATAAGTTCTCAATCACCCACTCTTTCCGATCTCATTTCTTAGAGATAGTTACAGTGTTCGTAAGGAAGAAGGTAAGTAAATTTTGATTATGTTAGTTTTTTTTTATTTAAAATTCATACCCAAGTTTATTTTATAAGTAAATTTCAATTATGTTAATTAGTTCCATAAAATTTCCATGAGTTTATTTTTACGCATATTTAATTATACCAGTTCTATCTTTAATATACTTGCATCTATTTTTTTGGTTATGAAATGTTCTAATCCCCTCGGGTAAATTTTCAGCATTTCTTTTTATTCAAAAATAAAATTATATATATTTTTAACACAAAAATTGTATGGCATGAGTTTATTTTTACGTTACATTTTTTATGAAAATATGAGTAAAGATGAGATTTTTACGATATTATTTTAAATTGCATAAATTATAATAAGATGATTTTAAAACCCCTTATGGCAACGAAAGTTCAAAGTTACAGATGCTCGGTACCGCAGCTTAAAGTTTATACGGATCAGAGTGCACCCACACTATTTACAGAGTGGTTATTTATGTTAGTGGATTTCTCCTGAGTACACACCTGGTTCTAGACCAGGACTTAATAAGGAAAATCTCACTTAAAGTTTACGTACGTTGATTTAGTTTGGTCGGCCAGCCAGCTAAGTCCAGTCTTCGGACCACACTACCTAGTCATTGGGGTAAACATGATTACAGAAAACAGGCCTAAGGGTGGTTTTTATAATATATGTTTATACATATTTAATTACGTGTATAAAGTTACTAATAATTTGAAGGAAAAGTGTAAGTTTACGTGAAAAGGATAATTTTGTCGCTTAAATGACGATATAAGGAAAACATATAAGGAAAAGTATATGTATGTTTATCATTAAATATTTTTACAGTTTTAAAGTTAAAAGTTTAATTTAACAGTTATAGTATATAATTATAAAATTTTACTGTTGTAATTGATGACAAAAGTTTTATGCAGAAATTTTTAAATTTATATTTATTCTAAAAGAAATTTTGAAGTTATAATATTAAATATTGTTTTACGAAATTTTTAAAAGCTCATTTTGGCCACACACTAATAATAATCTTATTTACTTACTGAGTGTCGTCTCACTCCAATCATATTTTTATTTCAGATAACTCTGAAGAGCATGTTGGAAATCAGGCTTAGCAAGCATGCGGGTGGGGATAGAAAAATAAAGATTTGTTTAGAAATATAGTATGATGTCAGATATTTATGCTTGTATAATTTTTCTTCTTTTGAAATAAATGATTGTAATATGAATAATTAGTGCTCTGGTTTAATAATAATTGAGTTTATTTTGCTTCCACTGTAAATTAGTAGTAAAAAGTTAATATCCCAGACCCTTCGGGATCGGGGTGTTACACTCTGCGCACGACACAACACACACTCACTTCTCATATTGCACATATATATACACAGATTGGGTAGTAAAATTCAAAGGAAGGCGGCTACAGTTTCAGCATAGTCGGCGGAGGTTGGTGGCCGCCAGTCTCCAATGTCAAAGAACACGACTAGGTTGTTAGTCTCCATTTATTGCAGGTTTCCATTTCAACGTAAGCTGCGGGGAAGGCGCTGCTACTGATGACTCCACACCTACAATCTCAACAATTCGGTTCAATTTTCAAAACTTCGATGCAGCTGAACCAAGAACTCCCATGCATACATCAGAAAATCAAAATCTTCTTCGTGTCTGAATAAGCAAATATCAGGACTAACATTTGCAGCTCACCACCAGCACGACACTTCTCAATTCTTTAAAGTAATTAATTGATTGTTTATTCGAGATGAATCACACGATCAATTTTTTCTATAGATTTGCGGAATTAGCCGGAGATATCAAGTTGAATTTCTAGCTAGGTTCTGCCATGGCACCCGCAATAGCGTTTTCTGTGGCTGTCGGTTGCTATAACATGAAATGCCGGCCCATTAAATTCAAAGGAAATCGAAAAACATTAAAAAAATATATTAAAGAAATTATATTTTTATATTTGATTATAAAAAAAACAAAAAACAAAAAACATATTAAATTTATGAACGAAGAATATTTGAGTTTTTTTAAAAAAAATATTTTTAATCATATTAAAATAAAATTTCATTCTCAATAATATTTAATATAACAGGACAATAAAAAATGAGTTTCCTCATATATATATTTTTTCTTTTCATCTAGTTAAAATAAAAAAAATTGTAAAATAAAATAATATCTTTTAATTAGTTCATGAGGAAAAAAAATATATAAGAAATTAAATAAAAAACTTATCTTATGTTAAGTATCATAACTAGAATTAATTTTCTTAGAGTGTTAGCCCTTATTCATATGTTTTTTTGGTCTCTCGACAATTTAAAATGCTCAAGTTTGGTCTTCCATTTTACATTTTTAATATAAATATAATTCTTAATTAATTCAAGGTTTGACTAAATAGATTCCAGACGACATGTGATTCCTAAAGTACGATACCCTACCAATGCAACATGATCATTTTGTGATATTGCATGCCCATTTTGTTTTTCTACTCGAAAATCTTTTTGAACCACATGCTCAAGTGGTAATAATTGCATGAACATGCTAACTGGCATAAAAGCTTCCCTACAACTAGCCACTTAATCAATCTATGATTAGATAGATGTCATTTTCTAGTTATATGTGTGCACAGAAGTGCCAAAAATTCACGAGTAATATAAAAATTTATTTTAAATTTTAATAGTGTTGTATTAGAATGACGATTATCAATATCTAAGAATCTCGAAGGCAGTGAATGACGATTAGATGCTCGTGCCCCATCGAGCAATGACTCACTTCGCTCCCTTTAGAGTGGAATAATCTTTTTTCTTTGCTTTTGCTCTGAAGCTCGCCCTGCATTTCAGTCTCTCTCTTGAATTCAACCAAGGTTAGTCTTAACCCACATGTAATTTTCTATAAAGAAATTTTAATTACAATCGTCGAGAACTAATTAGTAAAAACATTGTGCTTGAAAATCGAAACAAAATCTATCTATAGCTATTACTTAATGAAAGACCAAGAGATCTTGCAAAACCTCGTAAAATCCAATATAACACATTTTGTAAACTCATCAAAGACTTTCCTGTGAAAAAAAAAAAAAAAAAAACTATTTTAAATCTTAAAATAAACCATTTTAAAACTATTTCTCTTATATTGTATTTGAAAGTATGAATTTTAAATCTTAAATTAAAATTCGGATAAATTCAAATATTATTTTATGTTACATTTTATTTAAATTCAATACAAAAAGAAATTCAAGTTACAATATATATTTAAAATTAAAATTATCGTTTTACATCATCAATCGATTAACTACTTCTTAATCATAATTTGCACTTAAAAATTTAAGATTATCATGAATGTTTAAAATTTCGATATCACCACTAGTGGTGTGTGCAAACGGTTGGTTTGGTCAAATTAGATTAGTTAACTAAATTAATGAAAGTTTTCAATTAATACTAATCTTTAACTGAACCGATCGAATTAGTTGTTGTAACTGAACTGTATCCAACTGAACCAACTTTTCGGATAATTCGGTTAACCGAATTTGATCGAATAAATTTAAAATTAATTATAAAAAACAAAATATAATTGCAAATTTTGTTTATAGTTTACCAATTTTAACTTAATTAATAAAAGAGTTTATTGATAAAAATGGATATTTTAAGATTAAATATTTAAGATTTAACATATATTATATATTAATATTACTAATTTATATTTAATTATTAATTAATTAATAATTTGAGTAATTTAGTTAATCGAATTAAAATTCTCCATTTCCAAATCAAAAATCAAATACTCAAAATTATTCAAATTTCAAATTGAACTGTTCGAACATTAATTCGATTAAACTCAAATTAAACTCACCCTAATGACCACCTTTTTGTCAATTGTTATATAATTTTTTTCAAAAATAAATACTCGACAAACTTGAGCAAATGCCCTCAATCAAAGGAAAAAACAAAAAAAAAATTCCTTCATGCAAGACAAAAAAATAGAAAGTCATTATGCACTAATCCCGAAAGGTCACCAGGTAACTTAACTTTTCTCCTTTTGCTGGTCTGGCTGGTGCCACGTGGCGGTCGCCCAGCACTGACTTTGCAGTCTGGTCCCAGCTGTGCCGATGATCCCACCAAGCAGCGAATCAAACGAGTGCTCGTCCACAGAAACTCCTGGACCGCGTCACATGAAATCGCTTCTCTCCTCTACACAGCAGTATATCCACACCCAATCCGACGACTCGGTGCATGTCGGGACGAACAATCGCAGCTCACCACCAGCAAGACACCTCTCAATTCTTTAAATGAATTGTTTAATTTTTTATTTAGAATTATTAATCAAACAATCAACTTTTTTCTGTAAATCTGCGGAAGTCCCTGGAGAGATCGAGTTCAATTGGTCTGAGGAGGAGCTAGCTAAGCTCTGCCATGGCGGCCGCCGTAGCGTTCTATGTGGCCACCGGTTTCTCGCCGGCTCTCCGTCGAGAAGTGAAATCAGCTCACCGGCACGCCGGTCCGACTCGGCGGAGCGCCGTGTCCGTCGAGCATCAGCAAGCGCCGGCGAGCGGAATCTACGAGAATGTAACGCGAAGGCACGAAGCTGAGAAGGCGGTTTCGAAGCCTCCGGAGAACTCTGATGCGCCGGAGATCGAACGGCGTGGGTTGAAGGACTACTTCGAGGAGTCAAAGAGTTTGATTAAATCGGACGGCGGTCCGCCTAGGTGGTTCTCGCCTTTGGAGTGCGCGTGTCGCGTGAGCAACTCTCCTCTGCTTCTCTTTTTGCCCGGTCAGTGCCTTTCTTTCTCGTTGTCTCTTCACTCAGCAAGAAATCGGTAGTTTGTTTTGCTATTTCTTTTCGCGAGAAAACATTTTCTCGGAAAGCAGTTTCGATCCAAACAAACGCATCGTTGGTTGATGTTTTATATAATTAAAAGTTTAAAATTAATTTTTTCGTTTATTAATTAATTAATTTATATTTTTCAAAATTTCCCTGCACAATCTGTACTTCAAGGTTTTTTTTTTTTTTAATTTAAAAAATGGACCTGCAACTATTATTTATAATTTGCTTTTTTCTTTTTTGCCCATCTAAATTCTTCAGGGATTGATGGAACTGGACTGGGGCTTATTTTGCATCATCAGAAGCTTGGAAAGTAAGTGTTCAAACTTCAAAGGACACTAGTGCTTGGAGCAGGAAAAGGAAATGAAAATGTGCAAAGAAGTGAAAAGGAAAAAGAAAAAAAGGGACTTTCCTCGTTTGGTTTGGTGGGAAAAAATTGACCATTACTTACTTTAATGGGCAAATCTTTTTGATCCATTTTCTTCCCATTTTTGGAGTAATTATTACTTACTTTCTTACGAATCTTTCCTCTAATTTTCTCCTTACCAAACAAAGGAAAAGGGATTTTTTACTCACATTTTTCTTTCACCTTTTTTCTTCCTTCCGTCCTTTTATGTTCCTGTTAGTTACTGGTTCTATAAAATGCTATTTCACTATTTCTACTTAATACTAATTCTATCAAATGCAGTGTAGGTTTAGTAATTCTACTGTGATTGTTTATGTTTTTGAAGTCATGGAATTTTCTTTGAATGAAGGATTTTTGATATGTGGTGCTTGCATGTTCCGATTATGGATCGAACACCATTTACAGGTCCTTTTCCCCTACTCTCTTCTTTGCTTCCTTAATTGTGCAGAATTGTTCTGTCATTTTATTCTGTTTATTTGCTGTTGGATGTAAAATGTGCATCTAAATAACCAATGCAATGCCTTGACCTGACTTAATCAGCCCAAGTAGATTAAGCATGACATGGAATTAAGCTGTTGCCTGAAGATTGTATGATGAATGTCAGATTATTGGGTGAAGGATTTATTCAGAATTTTGATAATTTTTGTTTGAAGAATTTCACATGAAGGGAAATGACCCTCCCTATTAGAATAGAAAGCTTTGATGTTCCATAGTCTTGTATAGGGTAAGCTTTTTCACAAACACCTTCTGAGCACTTCTTTGTAAAACCGTAGACAACAGGTTTGTTACTGTTTACGGTTACCATAACAAACTTTATTCCCTTTTTGATTCCTTTACATTGTATATATATACACACATACAGATAATGATAAAATATGAGAGGAAATTCCTTCATTTACGGTATGCTCTATTTTCCTTCTCTCTGTATGCTTAACATGGTATCAGAGCTCTACTAACTCATTGTCCAAAATCCATGGCTGATGTTCCTCCACCTCCTCCTCTTCCTTCCTCACCTTCACTTCCGAATCCTACCATTACTTCGTCCTTCTCTCACATTGTCACCACCAAATTAACCTCAGACAACTACCTTCTCTGGAAGGTCCAAACATTTGCATGTCTCAGAGGTCAGGACCTCTTCTCTATTAGAATTGTTAATCTGTTGTTAATCTGTTAGGTAGTTTAGTTGTTAATTTGTTAGTTATTATTTCAGTTGTATTTTTCATTTCATATACTAGTATAAATATCATTGTAAAGATAACTTTAATTTCGGAATAATACAATTTATTTATTTTAACATGGTATCAGAGCATTTATTTTCCTTCCCCTCTCTCTCTCTCTGTTTCAAGAAAACTTGAGAGTTCTTCCATTGTTCCCTGCGAAGAGTTCCGTCGATGTCATCGCCAGCGAAGGTGATGACTTCAAGTTCGGCTTCTAGCGTTTGAAGAGCAAGTAAACTGTTCTTGCAATCAAGATTCATGGGTTCCCGTTCACAATCAAGATCATTCCTCATGTTGAAGCCCTTAAAGCTTCTTGATGATGCCTATGAAACCGGATTCTTGCAACCCCAGTTCGTCGTTCTCGTGATGGGCAGTCACCACGACTCTGTTGTTTTCAGTTCTTTGGTTTCTTCTTTCCCCTTTTGGTGATTGCGTCGCTTCCCCTTCTTGGATTTTCTGATTCTTATTCTGCATACATTTTTTTTTCCGTTCTCCCATATTCTGCTCTGAAATTTTGGGAATATTGTTTAGTATGGTTTCATTTCCTGTGTGTGCTCCAAGTGTTCGAAAGAATGACACAAAGGAGCTGGTGATTCACAATGCTCCGGCAATTGGAACAAGATCAAGACCTGTCTCACGGTTTGCGTCAAGCTTGGCTAGGAGTATGTCACCGTTGATTAGTTCTTCGCCGCCCGAATTTCGCCCCTTTAGCTTGGGTAACAGTTTGTGGATATACTTTCGTGAACCCAATTACATGGGTGAATCCAGTGAACCAAGCATCGGCTTTTGGTCTTGTTCAGGTTTTTCTTTGAAGTTTGGATGGAATTTTGTTTTATCTCTGATTGTTGAGCAGGGATGTTGTTTGTTGCTATTAGTTTAAAAAAAAAATAAAAAATGGTGGCAATTGGAATTCTGGAACAGGTCTTCAGGAAATCCCTTCCATATCTGCTATTCCATTATCTCAGTTGAAGTTGATTCCTGGTAATTTTACTTGATTTATCGCAAAAAGGACATCAATGTCAAGATTCTCTTGCGACCTCAGGCTTTTGGACTGTTTCTCCGGCTCCAGTGTCCTTATTTCGGCGCCTATGTTAGAATGCGGCTCGGTATATTTCTGTTTTCTTTGATTTGTTTTTAGTTGCAGTGATTGTTGGTCAGGAGCTTCGCACCTTAGAGTGACTTCGCAGCTCTCCACTCTCATTTCTGGTTTGATCTGCTAGTCCGTGTCGTCGTTTCCGTCTCGTCTACGGCTCACTTGTATTGGGTCTGATCTGCTGGTCAGCCATTCCCGGCTATGCCGTGTTTCGTCACTCCTTCGCAGAGACAGTTAATCTCTTGGAGTTTCTTGATTTTGAAGGAAATTTTTATAGACTTTTCCTTCGTTTTGGGCCATATCTTTGGTCTTCACTTCGCAGCAATTTTCGTTTTCGCCGGCACGTCTCGCCTGCTTTATGCATCGGCATCTTCTCCTACGGATCATCTCCGTCGCCGTTGCCTTGCTGTCATGCTTCACATTAATGGAGTTTTTTTTTTTTTTTTTTTCATCGTCTTTTTACGGCAAGATGGCGATGTGAAATCTTTATTCACCATCTCCATCTTGAGGGGGCGTATTAGAATTGTTAATCTGTTGTTAATCTGTTAGGTAGTTTAGTTGTTAATTTGTTAGTTATTATTTTAGTTGTATTTTTCATTTCATATACTAGTATAAATACTAGTATAAATATCATTGTAAAGATAACTTTAATTCCGGAATAATACAATTTATTTATTTTAACATTCTCCTTCGTTGATGGGTCTTCCCTTCCACCTCCAGATTCTTCCCAGCTCATCCGCTGAACTTCCAAAACCCAACCCAGAATTTCATGCTTGGCGCAAGACAGATCAACTCGTACTGAGTATTCTTTTCTCATCCCGCTTTGAATCCATTTTAACTCATGTCCTCTCCTCCACTACCTCTTACCAGTTATGGACCTCCATCTCTTCCATGTTTTCTTTCCAATCTCAAGCCAAAGAGTTTCAAGTCTGTTTTCAACTCACGAATCTGTCCAGGGGCGACCAATCGATTTCAGGTTATTTCGGCAAGGTGCGACAACTAGCTGACTCGCTTGCCTACTCTGGCACACCTCTATCTGAGAAGGAGATGATCACTTATCTTCTCAATGGTCTTGGTCCTTCCTATGAGTCATTTGTGACCTCCATTACCACGCGCAGAGACCCCATTTCCTTCTATGAACTCTATCAATTGCTGCTTATCCATAAAACTCGTCTTTCCCATATAAATCGTTCCTCCTTTACTTTTGTTGAGCCCTCTGCTCATTCAGCTCAGCTTCGCGTGATCAACGTGGTCGCAGCTCTTTTCGGGAAGGTCGTCAAGGACGTGGACGAGGTCGTCATTTCTCTAACACTCATGGCGGACGTACTCAATCATCACAATCCTCCTCTCCATTGTTTCACCCATAGCTGTATCAGCAATACAACTCTCACCATTCGATCTGTCAAGTTTGTCACAAAACTGGGCATGTTGCGCTCCAGTGCCGCCAGTGTTTCAATCACTCCTACCAGTATGAAGCACCGCAGACCTTCTCAGCAAACTATACAGCACAGCTTCCTTCCTCCGATTTAGTCTGGTACCCCAACTCTGCGGCCACTCATCATCTTACTCATGATCTGTCTAACTTGAACTTGTCGTCAGTGCCTTATGCGGAAATGAGACCATTAGAGTGGGTGATGGTGCCGGTATTTCCATCGACAACTTCGGTGATTTCTCTCTTTAATTCAACTCCTCTCCCTTCCTTCTTCGTAATCTTCTTCATGCCCCCTCTATTACCAAAAATCTTGTTTCCGTTCTTAAATTCTGCATTGATAATAATTTCTATTTTGAATTTCATGCCGCTCATTTTTCTGTGAAGGACAAGGAGACATAGAAAACCCTCCTCACCGGGCTCACTTGTGACGGCCTTTACATCTTCCCTACCACCACGCCTAATCTACCTTCCTCATCTGCCCATGTTGGTGAACGGACTTTGGTTGATCAGTGGCATTGGCGGCTTGGGCATCCCTCTCTCGCTTTAGTTTCTTGCGTGTTGCACTCCAAGCGCTTGCCTTATTTCCCAACTGACTCAGTTTTCTTTTGTTCAGCTTGTCCACTTGCAAAATGTCATCAACTTCCATTTCAAACAAATTCGGCCCATTATACTAGGCCTTTAGAGTTAATGTGTGCTGATGTATGGGGCCCGGCTCACTTTGTCTCCCACAATGGCTATAAATATTACATTTCATTTGTTGATTACTATACTCGTTTCACTTGGCTTTTTTTGATGAAATTAAAATCAGATGTGCCTCATATTTTCTTAACCTTTTTGCCATTTATTGAACGATTGTTTAATTCCAAGTTAATTACATTACAAACTGATGGAAGTGGTGAATTTAAACCACTTACCTCTATATACAAACAACTTGGGATTACTCATCGTTTCTCATACCCTCACACTCATCAACAAAATGGGCTTGTGGAACGCAAACATCGTCACATTGTTGAGACCGGGCTTGCTCTTCTTGGCCATTCCTTTCTTCCCTTTGCTTATTGGGCCGAAGCTTTTGAAACCACAATGTATCTCATTAATTTATTTCCAACACCCACTCTTAAAAATAAATCTCCTTATTCTATGGTCTATAAGTCTGTACCTGATTACAAATTCCTCAAAGTATTCAGCTGTGAGTGCTGGCCAAATTTATGACCTTATAATTCTCACAAATTCAATTTCGGTCTACTTCTTGTGTGT
The DNA here is from genome assembly GCF_029873635.1 of Malania oleifera. Classification (NCBI taxonomy): domain Eukaryota; kingdom Viridiplantae; phylum Streptophyta; class Magnoliopsida; order Santalales; family Ximeniaceae; genus Malania; species Malania oleifera. The sequence continues at coordinate 45,740,210 of NC_080427.1, forward strand.
TTCTTGATTACAGCCCGGTCCATAAAGGATACAGATGTATGGACCTCCAGACTCATAAAATTTATCTCTCGTGATGTAATTTTCAATGAACGGTCCTTTCCATTCTCACGCAAGCAGCCCACTTTACCCCCACCTCCTTCGGTTCCAGTCCAAGCCATATTACCAGTTTTCCCTGTCTCCCAGCCTGGCCCATTACCACATTCATCTCCTAATACTTCCAGCCCATCTATTCTTGGCCCAGCCCCGACCCCTCGTCCAGCTCCAAATCCTTCCTCTTCGATCCCATCTCCTTCATCCCACACTTTACCAATCTCAAACCCTACTTCAATACCGTCATTTGGCGATCCATCTCGATCTCAATCTGCTCGACATTCTCCCTCTCCTTCTCCTATCTTAGTTCCACCACGATCCCCTATAATCACTCGAGGCCAAACAAATTCTTCTCATCCTCACCGTTTTACCGATGGTACTGTTGCCTACCCCACTCGACATTGTGTCACCATCTCTGCACAGGTCCCGGATGATCCTTCGAGTTTCAGTCATGCTTCTCAATTCTCAGAATGGAATCAAGCTATGCAGGCTGAGTATGATGCTCTTCTTCAAAACTCGACATGGACACTCGATCCTCCCGCCCCTCACCGAAACGTCTTAGGCTGCCGATGGGTTTATCGCACCAAAACTCTTGCGGACGGTTCATTTGAAAGAAGGAAGGCTCGTCTGGTTGCAAAAGGGTATCACCAACAGCCTGGAATTGATTTTGAAGACACCTTCAGTCCAATAGTAAAGCCAACTACCATTTGGCTTGTGTTGTCTATTGCTGTCTCCAAAGGTTGGGCTATGCATCAAATTGATATTTAGAATGCCTTTTTACATGGCCTATTATCTGATGATGTTTATATGCAGCTGCCCCAAGGCTTTGTTGATCCAACCCGGCCTCATCACATTTGTGAACTTCAGAAGGCGATTTACGGTCTCCAACAAGCTCGAAGAGCTTGGTTTGCCCAGCTAAGTACATGGCTTCTTGACTATGGTTTTGTTGCTTCTAAGGTTGATCCATCACTTTTCATTCTTACACATCTTGATACTCAGATTTACTTGTTAGTGTATGCGGATGACATTGTCATCACTTCCTTAAAACCATTTGCTGTTAATTGTTTGATTAATGACCTAGGCCGTGCCTTTCCTGTGAAGAACCTTGGTCGACTTTCCTTTTTCCTTGGCATTGAAGTGGATTATCTTAATAATGGTATTATGCTGTCTCAACGCAAATATCTTAAAAGTCTTCTTTCTCGAAGCAACATGCTTCAAGCCGGGCCAATGACCTCTCCAATGGCTCTCTTTAAAATTGTCTAAGCATGATGCTCCTGATTTTGAGGATGTCACACTATATCGGAGTATTGTAGGGGGGTTACAATATTTGTCCATCACTCGACCTGACATTTCTTTCTCAATCTATAAGGTTTGTCAGTTTTTACATGCACCGAAACTTCCCCATTGGAGTGCAGTCAAGAGAATTCTGAGATATTTAAAATCTACCATCAACGATGGACTGTTTTTTGCCTCTCAATCTGGAGTTACTCTTCAAGCCTACTTTGATGCCGATTGGGGGTCTATCCGGATGATCGTCGCTTTACCAGAGGATATTGCCTTTTCTTGGGTAAACATTTAATCTCCTGGAGCTCCAAAAATCAGTCCACTGTGGCCAGGTCATCAACTGAGGCAGAATACAAATCCATTGCATCATCAGCTGCCGAACTCATACGGCTACAAACTCTTATGTGTGAGCTCGGTATTCCTCTATCTCATGCCTCAATTTTATGGTGTGACAATCTTGGGGCCACGTATCTTTCAGCAAATCCTGTGTACCACTCCAGGACAAAGCATATGGATATTGACTATCATTTTGTCAGGGATAGAGTGGCTGCCAAGACCTTGAGAGTTTCCTTTATAAGCTCCCAAGACCAAGTATATGATGTGCTTACAAAGCCTTTTGCAGCTGATAAATTCACTCGTTTCAAGTCGAGTCTCAATGTTGTTGACACACCCTTGAACTCAAGGGGGTGTATTAGAATAGAAAGCTTTGATGTCCCATAGTTCTGTATAGGCTAATCATTTTCACAAACACCTTTTGAGCATTTCTTTGTAAAACCGTAGACAACATGTTTGTTGTTGTCTACGATTACCATAACAAACTTTATTCCCTTTTTTTTATATATACACATATAGATAATGATAAAATATGAGAGGAAATTCCTTCCTTTCCGGTATGCTCTATTTTCCTTCTCTCTGTACGCTTAACACTCCTCCCCTCTATGTCTATATGTGAAATTTGTTAGAATATTTTCATAAGGAGGATCTTCAGTTTATTTTATGAACCACGACCAAGTAAGCTTAAGGATTGTGATTCAAGATATATCTTGTGCCATTTGCACCAAGACAATCGGTGAGAGGGACCTCTTCTTTCCTTCTATTCATGTTGATCAAGTCTCAATTATGCAAAAACTACTTGATCTTCTCTTCCTTACTCACTTTTATGTTTGGTTTAATGATGGAAATTCTAGCAAACTTAGTTAACGATGAGAGGGATCAAGAATCTTTTATATAGTGCTATAAGTGACTTAATCCATCAAAGAATCATAAATGTATGCATACCATTTCCTTTCCTCCAAGGTGAATATACATTAAATTTCTTTGACTTAATGTGATACATTCCTTAATGATTATATTGATTAATGAAATCCCACGACTTTGACCAATGTATCTCTAATATTCCAATATATCTTGGGAGACTCTTCATTAATCATTAAGGATACATGACTTTGGTCCTAAACATATAATTTATTCATAAACTAAGTTATAGGTTAATTCCTGATTAATTATTTATAAATCTATATATACATCCTATGTGATCATGAAGATCACATGCGTATATAAAATTCCAACAAAATCTTCACATGCCTGTCTGCTTCCACATGAAACCTGCCCTAGTGAAGAAAGGCCCAATGGTGCATTTAGGGTGTCTACCTTTGTAGGCAGTTGAAACCCCAAGGCAGTTTATGTTGACAGTGCAGTGGAGATTTTGTATTAGTTTTATGGACATTGGACATAGGCCCATTGTGGAACAAAAAATTGCTATGCTCCTCTTGTTTTTTGGGTTCTGTTTTTACTTTGACTTGCGTTGTGCACACACTCCCGCATACTCTTGGGTGATATTCACAATAAAAAGAAAATGACTATTATTTTAAATTTTACCTTATTGTTTAAGGTTGAAAATTGTGCTTTTTATCCATACAAAATTTGTTGTGTAAATAGGATGTATTTTAAAGAAATGTATTGTCAAAACAAAAAAATGTCTATGGAAATGTAGCCATTTCTTATTCTTCTATTTTCTGCATTCAGAACTGGTGCAGTTGGTTGAAATCACAGTTAGGTCAGAATTTAAACGTACCCCAAGCAGACCCATATATCTTGTTGGAGAATCTCTGGGAGCATGTCTTGCACTGGCTGTTGCTGCTCGCAATCCTGATATTGATCTTATACTAATTTTGGCTAACCCAGGTGAGAACTTTTCCATGAATCATTTTGATGAAATTTAAAACTGAAATGGTTTCTATACGCTTCAGATGCTTTTGATTTCCTTTGGAAATTTGACAGTATGGATAGTGTATTGATCAGTAAGTGATTATATTAAGAAAAGAGACATTCCATTGAGATTTTATAATTGAATTTTCACTGGTTAATCTGGCCTTAATTCTGGGAAGAACTAAGATCTTAAATCCTTTGGAAAGAATGAAATGAAGCATGAGGTTAACAAATGGAGAATATGAATGGGATTAGATGGTGTGCACAAAAATACATAGTACCACATCAATGTTGGAAAGACTGTCTTTTGATACCATTTATGTTCTCCATTGCAGAATTTTGGGTGAACCAAAGTTCTGGGACTTAAAAGAAACTGTTTAGAAAAAATCCTGAACGGTAAAAGGGAAGATTATAAAAGAGAAAGACCATGGATTGTTTCAAACTCTAATAACTGGGCTATGGTATATGTAGTACTACATTCATCAGAATATTCACCTACTCTACATAGAACCTGATTGATGTTCTTTTGCAGCTACATCATTTGGCAAGTCGCTGCTGCAACCTCTAATACGTTTGTTGGAAGTCATGCCTAGCCCCATGGATCTTAGCCTCCCTTACATTTTGAGCTTAATGACAGGTTTTCTTTCTTTGTTCTTTGTAATTAAAGTAATAGTTGTTTAAAATTAAATACTTGTTTCTTCTTGGAGCTAACAATACTAGAGATTCCAGGAAGCCAAAAACTTATAGCCAACACTGTTATTTTTAAGAAAAATGCCATACTGTTTTAGGTGCATCTAAAAATGTATGACATAAACAATATGTCTATGTAGTCTTTAAAAATGTTGTAACTGAGTTGAGTTTGGGTTATTTGAGGCAGGGATGCAAATCTGAGCCCACATAACTCAAGGGGCTTAGTTATCTTGGTGGGTTTTGCTTTTACTTTGTCAGTTCTTTGTTCCATCTTATTTTTTGACATGTCCAAGTATTTATTACTTCAGAAGCTATTCTCATTCCTGTATATTGTAGCCAAGTTGTTGTTGTTGTTTTCTTTTTTAAAATGAATATTTGTGTAAAAAAAATTTTCGATTGTCACATTACTTAAAAGCTCAAATTGTTAGGTTGTGGGCCAACAATATATATCATGACATTTCCCGGCACGCGCAGCCTGATTGCACGTGGACAGATAAAAAAACAATAGCTGAGACATATTGCAGGGAACAAGATAATTTTAACAACCAAGCAATAAACACTGGGTAGCAAGACTAGAACCCCGGACCTCCTGACAAGCATGGCTCCAATACCATGTTAGATTACCACTTTACCTGAAAGGTTAAGCTGTTAGGTTGTGAGGCCAATGATGTATATCAAGCGTTAACAAAATATTGAGAAGTGATGATTAAATGCAGTTGTATTTTTTAGTCGGCACATTTTAGAAGATTGTATTAAAAGTGCTCCTTTGATTTTTTTTTTTTTTAATCTTTTGTTTATTTATTTTAAATGAAATAGTAATTAAACAGCTTCATATTTCAAACATTCTGTTTCAGTAATTATTTTTAAATTTAAAAATTGTTATAATTAATTATCTAAAATATGACGTATTTAAATAACATAATTAAATAATTTCTATTTTGAGCTATTTGTTGAGTGATGTTGGTGGTGGCAAAAGCCACTGATTCACCATCTCCTAGCCCATGACATGGGACTATGAGAAAGGGTAGTTGAACAAAGATTAAGGTTAGAAACGAGGTCTTAGAAAATCAATTTGGTTTTATGCTTGGGAGATCTACCACAGAAGCTATATATATTTTAAAAATATTAATGGAAAAGTTTAGGGAAAAGAAGAGGGATTGGTATTTATTAACTTAAAGAAAGCATATGATAGGGTATCTAGGGAAGTTCTATGGTTGGTTTTAGGAAAAAAAGGGGTATATGTAGTAGGTATACAGATGTCATTAAGGATATGTACGATGGAGTAATGACCAATGTAAGGACTATAGATGGAGAAATTAGAAAATTTCCAATCACCATAGGTGTACATCAATGATCTGCTTTGAGTCCCAATCTTTTTGCTTTAGTGATGGACCAACTGACTAAGAGCATTCAAAATGAGGTTCCATGGTGTATGTTGTTTGTAGATGATATTGTATTGATTAATGAAATTAGGGGCGAAGTAGAGGCTGAATTAGAATTATGGAGAGAAACTTTGGAATTTAGACACTTTAGGATAAGTAGAAATAAGACAGAATATGTGAAATGTAATTTCAGTAATAGTAGGAGGAATATTGGAGACAAAGTTAAACTTGATGAAAAAATAAATAGCACTTATAGATTTCGATACCTTGTATCAATTATGCAAGCTGAAGGAAAAATTGAATATGATGTAATGCATAAAGTTAAAGCAGGTTGGGTAAAATAGAGAAGCGCTTCATGTGTGCTTTGTGATCGTAGAATACCCTTAAAATTAAAAGGGAAGTTTTATAGAATGACTATAAGACCAGCTATGCTATATGGATTAGAATGTTAAGCGACGAAGAAATAGAATATCCAAAAATGTAAAAGTTGCTGATATGGGAATGCTTAGATGGATGAGTGGTGTAACATTGAAGGATAAATTAAGGAATGAACATATTCGCGATAAGTTAGGTGTAACTCCTATAGAAGATAAGATAAGGGAGTGATGACTCAGATGGTATGGACACTTGCAATGTAGGCCACATAGCGCGCTAGTGAGGAAGAGTGAGTTAGTTATTGTGTTTTGGGGGGCGGGGATAGTAGAAGGGGTAGGAGTGAACCTAAAATAACTTGGAATGAGATAATGAATGAGGATTTAATAGCCCTAAATTTATCAAAAGAAATGGTCCATGATCGCATAAATTGGCGGAAAATGATTCATATAGCCGACCCCACCTAGTGGGACTTAAGTCTTGGTTTTGTTGCTGTTATTGTATTTTAAATGAAGTGATTTTCCAACCTTTCTCTGGTAGTGTGGTTTTATACCTTTTCAAAAACTTACAAGCAGTTCTTCTCATAGCCAAGCTATGCTCTGCTTGAACAGTTGATCTCAACTCTTCAATGAAGAAGTTATATTTGAGGGAGGCTGCACTGCCTGATTTCACTGATGAACATGTTATCATATGTTTTGAATGCTTAGAACAAACACCCCCCAAGAAAAAAAATAAAGAAGAAGGTTGTGTAGGAAGCCATGCATCTAGTGTCGGATCATATGTGAGCATCCTCTTCAAGCTTCTGGATTGCACTTCCTTACGACCCATCCAATATTATGTTTGGTTGGGTGTGACTGTCATGATGATGCTATAGGCATTTGGCAGTTGCAAAGCCTCTTTTTTGTTCAAAGCATACATCCAGTTACCAGCTGTTTTATCCATGTAGGTGATCCTTTAAAGCTGGCCATGGCTAATGTGGAGAAAGGAATACCTGTGCCGCATGCAGTTGGAGAGCTACCCCAGGGTCTTTTTGCATTGTCATCTTACCTTCCTGTAAGATTCAATTCATAAACAGATGACTCTGAAGAGCACTCTTTTTTTTGTTTACAGTGTGATGGATTATCTGTGGAGTACACCAACTATTTACAGCATATTTGATGCATTGAGTTCGCATGTTTTATATGTGAGAAATAGGTGTCCCAATCTCAGATCTATTACAATTTTCTGTGCCTCATCTGCAGCATAAATATGACATACCACTGTATGTTATTTTTTAAATGATTGAGCCGTATTGGCTGGGAAAGGATTGCTCTGTGTTTCACATTTACAGCATTCACTCACCAATGTTTATGTGTTGTCTATTTGGTGAGAAAGAATTGGTGTGTTGGTCTCACCTTTATTACAATTTGCTGTGCCTTGTTTGCAGCATGAATATGACATACCATTGTCTGTTATTTTTAAAATGATTGAGCTGGATGGTTTGGGGAAGGATTGCCCTGTGTTTAACATTTAAAATATTAGCTCACCAATGTTTATGTGTTGTCAATTTGGTGAGAAAGAATTGGTGTCCCGTTCTCAAAATTATTACAATTTGCTGTGCCTTGTCTGCAGCATAAATATGATATACCATTTTATGTTATTTATAAAATGATTGAGCTTGATAGGATGGGAAAGGATTTCCCTGTGCTTAATATTTAAAGTACTAGCTCACCAATGTTTGTGTTGTCAATTTGGTGAGAAAGAATTGATTATTATCGTCACAGGTTCTGGCTGATATTTTACCCAGAGAAACACTTCTCTGGAAACTATGGATGCTGAAATCAGCTTCTGCCTTTGCCAATTCACGTCTCCATGCTGTTAAGGCTCAGACACTAATACTTTCCAGGTGAGTACTCTGGCAGCTCCTAGGCCCAATCTATATAGTTCAGGAAGTAAATACCATTATAGCTCACTGCAGTTAGATGTTCAGTTACTGTTTGGTTCTGTAAACCTGACAGATTTCTTAAGGGCCTATTTGGAACTTGGGAAATGTTAGGGAAAGGAAAAGAAAATAGGAAGGAATTCCCTTATTTATGTTAAGTTATCAAGGAAAACGAGAAAGAAAATAAAGTATATTACAAATCAATGAAAAATTTATTTTTATGCATCATTAACATTTGACTTTTTTTTTTTCTAAATAGTGGAACAAAATTTCATTTGTAATAGTATTTTGATGCGGAGAGAAAATATAGTTATATTCCTTCTCATTTTCCTTTCCTTTCCTATCCTTAAACAAATCCTTGATCCGGATGGACCCTAAAAGGCAAAAGAATAAGCTTTTTGTTTGCATTTTTTATATTTCATTTTCGAAGCCTCAATTAAATGTTCTTGATAGTTAAACTTCTTTTAGGGACCTAGAATGAAGTCAATATTGCCGCTATCACTTTTGAGCAATTTCAACCTTAGGCTACAAGCATGCACATATAGCTCCCATGTGAAAACCCAAAAATGCCCTTAGGGGCCCTCAGACCTTCTTGCCATCCACACAATACCTCCAACTTATAACAAGCTTCAAGTGGACAAACCCTTCTTAATATGAGCCACCTTTCAACAAGTTTAGGCTTTTAGGCATGTAGAGAGCCATGGTTTCCCCAAGGTATTGAATTCAACTCTTGTGGCCTCCATTTATTTTCTATCTATTAGTTATTCAAAATTGGATGTTTGCTATTCCCGTAATGGGTTTTACTTAGTGTGTGTTTCCACGTGCGATTGGTCCATAACTGAAGAAGATTTTTAGGGCTTGACTTGCATGGTTAACCCACAACCTAATAGTTAACCTAATGTTTTAATCTTTTAGTTCAAGTGGAAACTCAACAGTAATATTATCTCATGAAACATCCAGCCAACACTGAATGGAATAGAGAAGAGAAAAAGAGACAAGATTTCCTCAATCTAACCATGCTTATTGTTAGAGAAAATATGTTTCCCTAATTTAGGATATAGTCTAAGCTTCTTCTTATTGCAGCTGCCTAGGGGGAGCACCATGCCATCCAATATACTTCTGATTCAAGCTCAAGCTCCTACTACAATTGCAAGCAAAGAGATATCCAACTATTTATAAAAAAATATCCCTTGTCTAATTAAGCTCGATGATTATGATCAGGATTAAACAAAAGAAGCAATTTAATTGAATTTTAACATCTAATTCAGGAGACATAACAACCATTAGATAGCCTGCAGCGACAGCATAGCAAGATGAGTTCCAACAGTCCAGATCATTTGCAATCTAAAATCACACCCAAGCAAGGCTTCAGGATACTCATATCCTGGTCTAAATTCTTAAAATTATTTTCTAGCTATAATTGCTTCACCCTTTATTAAACTATTTCTCTCCCAACTAAAGCTCCTGAAACAATCTTCTGTTATCACACAGCCAATTTGGTATTTCAGCATATGTCTCAATACAGCGCAGATGTCTTTTCACTGGTGTCAAATCCTTCTTCCTTTCTGAATTATCAGATATAATCATATAACAAACCAACGCTTTCAAGCTTTCGTGTTTGTAATGGAAGTTCTGATCAAGTGAGGCACTGTGCATCTCCTGTTGAGTTTAGAGTTAGGGCTGGCTTAAATAAATTTTTGCTAGTGTATTCAGCATTGTTCACCTGTCATCGTGTAGTTTCTTCAAATTTATTAGATACACATCAATGCATATTTTCCCCTCATGCTTCCAGCCATTTTGTGTTTATATTTGTGGAATAATGGGTTTGATTACGCTGTTTGTCCCCTAGTGGAAAGGATCAGTTGCTACCGAGCCAAGAGGAAGGCACAAGACTGCGTCGTGTGCTGCCAAAGTGTGAGATTCGTCAGTTTAGTGAGAGTGGTCATTTCCTCTTCTTGGTAGGATAATCTCTCTCTCTCTCTCTCTCTCTCTCTCTAACTGATTGCTTGGGGGAAGGCCATTCTCTTGCCTTGAAGCTTATGAAAATATGTCTGTGCATATAGAATAATCCATGAGAAACAGATGTAGATACTAATACATAGCAATTGACTCCGAAATTTTTGAATTTCAGATGTATCTGAAGTTGGTATAGATCATCATACTATGAAACCTTAGGTTGGGTTTGGGCAAGTCTAACAGTGATCCAGCCTAGAATACCCCTAATTCAGTGCCAGGTTAAACATACTTGGTTTGAACATCAGTCTTAAAACCCTGTTTTGATGATAATCTAAAGCACTGTATAGCTGTTCTGTTTTTGTTAAACAGCAGAATTGAATTTGATCACAACTGTCCTTGGACAGTCTGATTTTATGGGCTTTCAAGTTAGGTCCTTACATTCAATATGTTTTTTATCTGATTGAATTAGTGGCTATGTTTATAAAATTATTATGCCCTGCCACTGTATCATATTTTTGTATGTTTCAAACTGAAAATTTGCTACTATAGTTGTTATGTTGCCATAATTTCTGTTAACATATGTGTTATTTCTATGATTATGTAACAGGAAGATGGTGTTGATTTGGGTGTGACCATCAGAGGTGCAGGTTTTTATCGCCGTGCAAGAAACCAAGACTATGTAGCTGACTACATACCTCCAACCATATCAGAATTCAAAAAATCATTTGAACCTTTCAGGTAATTGATATTTTTCTATAAAAATGTTGTATGAATATTTGTTCTGCTATATTAATACTAAGTTCAAGGCACCTTTTAGCTTTTCAATAGATATCACTATATTCTATATCTGCACACATGCATGGCCATGAGGCACGTCATATGCTATTTTCTGGTCAGTCAAAATGACAAGTACGCATGATCCACAAGCACACACACATAAATTGAGTATTTTAAGGTGTCCTCCTTGCAGATGGATTCTGTATCCTGGTTGCATTTCACATTTTAACCAAATGCAGAAAATGGTAATATTTTTTATTCTTTCTTTTATTTTCTTTGTTCTTTTTTTCCTTTTTTGTGTGAGAATGCCTTCAACACATTTTCATAAACTCTATGAATTTAATTGAACCGTAATAGAAAGATTAAAAAAAAAAAGGCCGTACCCAGTGCACAAGGCTCCCACTTTGAGTGGGGTCTGGGAGAGGTGAATGTTGGCAAGCCTTACCCCCATTTTTGGAGAGGCCGCTCCCAAGTCTCGAACCCGAGACCACCCGTTCTGAGGCGGAGGCACTTGCCATCGCACCAAGGCACGGCCTCTGGTAATAGAAAGACACTAACTTAAATTTAATTTCCTGACAATTATAATGAGCTTAGATGGATTGATGTGGCTACCGCACCTGTGATGCTCTCAACTGTAGATGATGGGAAGATAGTGAAGGGCCTTGCAGGAATACCTTCTGAAGGACCAGTATTATTTGTTGGCTACCACATGTTACTGGGATGGGAAATATATCCCTTGGTATCTCGATTTTTTCTAGAGAAGAATACCATTTTGAGAGGAATAGCACATCCGATGACATTTGTCAAATTGAGAGATGGAAGATTACCAGATTTATCAACATTCGACATATTCAGATTTATGGGTGCAGTACCTGTCTCAGCTGTGAACTTCTACAAACTACTTTCTTCAAAGTCTTATGTCCTTCTATATCCAGGAGGAATGCGTGAAGCTCTTCATCGGAAGGTAAAAATTCAGGAATAAAGTCTGCCTTCATATACACTATTGTTGTATAGCAACTAAATGTTTGTTCTATTTGGTATTGATGTCACTATTTTAACTTCAACTTGCACGAAAATGAAATTCAGTCATTCCGTAACCTTCCCATTTGCCCTGTTGAAAAAAAACACCAATTGAAAACAACAAATATTTAATTAAAGGACAGTCTATTTCCTTTTCATGTGCATTACAGGAAAAATCTGTGGAAAAAATAATATTTTTTATTCAATTGGTTGATGGGGAAATTTTTCTGTCAAGCCTATCTTGTAAATTAGAAATTTATCCGCATCATTCCCTAGATCTACTGTTACTATAGGAACTTCATATTTGGTGTCATGCTAAATTGTTCACGTTTGTGGACCTTGATATCAGACAGACCGTATCCCTTCTGTTGCATTAATTCAGCATTTCATCCTCAAATTTCTCACGCTATGATGCTTCTAGAGAGAACTTGACTTCTATAATTTAATGAAAACTAGTTCAATGATAATGTGCTCGTCTTCTAGCATGCATTTGATCTATTTTTTCACGTACATGCATATACATGTGCAAATTGTGTCTGTGTATGTACACATGTATGTGCCTGTGTGCTCATGTGTATTGTATGGCCATGAAAGTTGGATTTTCCTTTTAGAATTCACAATGTTAAATTTGATTTTGCAATCCCAACTCTTAATATTTTGTAGGGTGAGGAATACAAGTTGTTCTGGCCAGAACAGTCTGAATTTGTGAGGATGGCAGCCAGATTTGGAGCCAAAATTGTACCTTTTGGTGTGGTTGGAGAAGATGATATTGCTGAAGTAAGCTTGCATGCTTCGTTTTGCAGTGCATTGAATCATCTTCTTGTATTGTGTGTGGATCTTTCCTTTTTTTTTCATCCTGCATGTAAATTTATTTCAAATAGGTTCTCATTAATGCCTCTCTTCAAACTGATCTAATGGGAACTTCAAGGACTGGATCTCTCTTTATAGGGGCTATAAGCAAGAGGTGTTTTAAATTGCCCAGTGCAGGAATTTATCAAGGGAATAGAAAGGTTTAAGTATGAACATTGTAGAGTGTCAAGCATCAAATGAAAATTTACTTTTTCTTTAAAAAAAAAAAATTGTAACGTAAATTTGATCTACTTTAGTTGGAAAATGAGGAGAAGTTTTCCCTTGACAAACAAATGAACAAGTGTGAGGTCTTTAGTTTGGCTATTTGAATCATTTTCCATCATATCGCATGATTTAGGACCACATCCACATAAAGTTGTAGTACTATCAAATCCTTATTTAGGCGGGGGCTCGAGGGCGCTGCCCCCGAAATGAAATATGTTTTTTATGAGAGGGATATTTGTGTAATTTTGTATTTTATGAAGGTTGGCCTACATCCTCATATACAATGATTTATTCTCGTTTTGAAAAAAAAAAAAAAAAACTGTTTTAGAATATGAGGAGAGTGAGGGAAAGGGGTAGAGCATTTTACTAGTACTTGTTGCTAAATAGTGGAATTAGTGCTCTGATTTGATTCTGAGGACTTGGCAAATTGTCGAACCTCGTAAATCTTGTATTCTGTGCATTGTGTTTTTTTTTTTTATCTCGTTTTCTTTCGTTTGCTGTTTAAATGTAGTGACTCAATGCACCAAGGCACACGCATATTTTTAAGGCATCCATGTCAATGGAGAGGGCTAACTGAAAAAATAAAAATAAAAATGCTCTTGTGACAGACAGCATTTGTTATTAGTGGGATGGATTGGTGATTAGTACTTGGGCCAACAATCTAGTTGAAATGGAACGCTAAAATTAAAGAATAGAGAATTCTAAAATATAAAGAGAAAACTAAACCAAGTCATGGTAACAATGGAAACGTTTTGGGAGAGAATGAATATTTGGATGCATGTCATTGAATTTATTTGGTTTACAGAGATCAAGTAAAAGTTGAGGGATTGTTTAGTTGTGGAGAACATTTTTCACTTTCAATTTTCAATTTTCTAAATAATTTCCAAAATGTTACCTCATTCTCTAGTAATCAAACATCTGTTTGGAAAACTTAGAAAACATAATTTTTATTGTTTTCCATGTTCTCCATGTAAGTCTACTCCAGTTATGGCTTGTACTTGTCAAAAGCATGTAGGTGTTCTTTATGGCTTGCTTTGTTGTCTACATTCTTCATCACTAGATTTGAGTTAATCTTCAATGAAAATAATTGACTGCACATTGTTTCAGGTATTCTTTGATTATGATGACCTAAATAAAATTCCTTACTTCAAGAGAGAAATAGAAGAATTAACAAACGAGGCAGTGAAGCTGAGGTATTCTAGGTTTCCTTTATTGATTTTACTGAAGCCTCCTTAATTTTTTTTTTCTTACAATGTTGATATACTCCTCAATTTGTCATTTTCTCTATTCCATGTGATTTTTATTGTCGTAAGGGATCTACGACCCTATTTCATTGGGTGACTTATAGCCATGCAGCCTTGGCCATTTTTCCTACTTCAGATTTTATAGGATTTTTTTGTTTGTTGAATCTGTTTCTTCTCATGTTAAGCAAATTTTGGTATTTATGGATGATAGGAGTGGCATGACTGGGGAGGTTGCAAACCAAGATATACACCTTCCGCTGATTCGACCAAAACTCCCGGGACGTTTCTATTTCTTGTTCGGAAAGCCAATTGAGACGGAAGGTATAGCCCTTTCTTCAACAAGCACTCTTTTAATATGTCTATCAGCAGTGTATTGCATAAACGATGCTTACACAGAAGTATAGAAGCAGCTTCTATGTTATGGTGAAGGGCGAGTTAGGCGACTATTTTGCAGATCGCTGTTGATCCTCATTATGGGATAATTACAGTTGGTAGTTTATGCAATGCATTATTCTTAAGGCAGGTTGAATGACTGGTTGTTTTTCTCTCATTGAAGGGAGGATGCAAGAATTGAAGGACAAGGAGAATGCCCAAGAACTGTATTTACATGCCAAGTCTGATGTCGAGCAATGCATTGCTTATTTGAAGGAAAAGAGAAAGAATGATCCATATCGGAATTTGTTGCCCCGGCTGATTTACCAAGCCACAACAGGCTTTACTTCCGAAGTTCCAACATTTGAACTATGATCGTTGCCCCCTTGTAGGACAGTTTCTTCTCTACATTCATTCATCAAAGGCCCTTATGATTTGCTAGGGACAGCGGTAGCTTCATTGCATAGCGTATACTTGCATAGCTCATATTGGTCACTGGCCATGGATGAATAACTTTTCAGAAGCTCAGAAATGTCGAGGATTTGTGATTTTCGATCGAATGAACCAACAAATAATCTGGCAGAGGCCACTCGCATTGGGAATAATACTGAAATCTCTCTTCAAATTCAACAAATTGCTCAAAATTTTGGAAAATTCTAGAACTATGCTTTAATGTGCATCGCTAGGTTGTCGAGTCCAACCCCTTTTTATTTGCTAGAGCTCTTCTGTACAAACTTGATAAATGGAATAAAGCATGTGATGTTTCATTGTGCCCATCAGCTTGTGTGTCTGAATTTTTGTTTTTTTTTTTTGGGTTCATTACTCTGTCTTTGGGTTTTTAATCTTACCAGTAAATTTTGAACATGATCCTTACAGAAAATAGAAATTAAACAAGAGAAGAACAAATATTGGAATAAAATCAAAATAAACTTTACATCTGTCCACATAAAAGATAAATAGCTTAGCTGATTGAGAATGAATACATAATCGCAGACTCCGATCTTCTTTAATTCTCCGTAAAGGAATTTTGGAGGGTCAGACGAAGTTACTCATCTAACTTCGAAAAAAAGTTCTACTTATTTTGAGGTGCCATTCAGCACGAGTCTCTAACCAATACCGTCTTAAATTTAGGCAATTGAAATATAATATAAATTTTATATTATATTTTATTTAAAATCACATAAATTTAAATCCAAATCTGAACTCTAAAGAAAACTTGTTATTATTACATTTATTGTTATTAATTTATAATAATATATCCAAAAGCTAAGCTCTAAACTGGTTTAGTGGGCCCATTTCTTCCTTTAATTGCATGCCAAAACTATCCCTCTAAGACCCATATAGGATCGAAACACGTGGCATTTCACACCCATCTAATTAACGGCTGACATTCACCTGCCAAGATCAGTAATAAAAATAAAAAGCACCAAGAGATTCTATATATATATATATATATATATATATATATATATATATATATATATCCAACATATGTAACCTATCGAGCCAGCTTTAGCTATTGGGTCTTTGCTTCACAAAATCCGGAGAAGGAACTCGCCGGACCCCCGCACTGACCTCCCACCGGCCGGGATGATACATGCCATGTGCCCATGCACGTCAGAGAGAGAGAGAGAGAGTACAGGGGTGACGATAAAATGAGCTCATGCACAGAAATTCCAGACATGCATATATAACGTTAGCATTTAAATAATTAGATACCATTTTTAAACGCCAGCTGAAATTAAATTAAATGCTAATTGAGAAAGTTCTACATATATAAATTTAACTGCTGCTACTTTTTTTTTCTTCTAACTCTAACGCTCCGAACCTACTTAACTAAAAGCTTCCACTTGCCATACTTATATATGAACCAAACTCCCCGCATAATTAACTACTCATGATTAACTCTATCCTAAAACCCCCACTAAACCCCATCTCTCTCTCTCTCTCTCTCTCACACACACACACACACACATACACACACATTTTTGAAAAACGAAAAAAACAAAAAATGTCATTCTCACCATTTCCACACTTCTTCATGCCATTGCGCAGTGCTACCACTTCAGATGAGAATGAACCCACCGACGTCGAACATTAAATTGGACAAAAAATGGAGTAATAAAATTAAAGCTGGAATTCAAAGGCGGAGGGTGAGGTCAAGGTTTACGAGGTCAGCTGCATCAGCGACGGTGGACGAGAGACCCAGATGGCCATGGTCATCGCGAGCTCTGGAAACTCCAATCCCGTGATGAACACCGAATCCGTATTCATGGTGGTGGTGAGGCTGAGTCACCGCCACCGCCACAGCCGATGATGATGGTGAGATGTTCGCCGTCTGAAGTAGCGGTTCGCCGAGCCAGTTCTCCAGGAACGGCGATACAACCCCGACGCCGCCGCCGTGTTCCGCCGCAGACGGGAGGTCTGGGATGTGGTGGAAGCGGCCGAGGCGTTCGGCGAGGGTTCTCCGTGCTGCGGCTCGCTCCCTCTTGTGAGCGTTCTGGTGGCCGCCGAGCGCCTGCGAGGTGCAGAACTTCCGAGGACAGTAGAGGCACTGGAAGGAGCGGTTGACCGGAGCGCGCCTTCCGGCGTGGTCTTCGTCGGACAACGGGTGCTTCAGGAACTCGTAGACTCCGGAATATTCCCCCATTGCCGTCACAGAGCAAACGATGGATCCAAGAGAGAGAGAGAGAGAGAGAGAGAGAGGAAGGGTGGGTTTAAGCTCGTATAAATGGGTGATGATGGATGGGGATGGAGTAGGGTTTAACGGTTTTAAGGTTTTGTTGTTATCTGCGACAACTTGGAGGGATATGATTGGCTGCGGCGCGAAATGACATATCTGTCCCCAAGGCTTGATCATCCAAACGGCATTACTATTTTTTCAAATTGGGGATCTGACGCGTGGAGGTATAGCATCGCAACACGTACGAATGTAAGGTGTGTGGGGGCCACAGCGCTGGCGACACGTGTAGGAAGCGGGAGGTACAGAATTTGGTATTGCGCAATGCATTTGGAAATGGGATAACTTCCCCCTCTGGGTGAAATGTCAGAAATATTCAGTAAAAGACAAAGTAGAAAGCCAGGAGAGTTGGGGGCAGAAAGGGTAGAATGGTCAATTAAGAGAGAGGCGAAGAGAGAGAATTTCCGTTTCCGACAAAACAGAGAGAGTGGGGAGGACTGTCCTTTCTTCTTCTTGTTCAAGCAGCGGTACTGTGAGTGGGTGAGTGGTGCGACGAAAACTTCTCTGCTCGCGCAGAGGCGGCCAAAGCAGAGCACAAGCAGTAAAAAGGAAAACCACCTTCTCTCTCTCCATATCTGTGTCTGTGAGCTATGAAAATAGCTGAATATATTAGTGATAATGGAGGGCTGATATTCTTTGCTTGGGGGAGTGAGGAAGGGGTTTACTTTTGGCTCAAATGGGAAATGGATTGGAAATTAATTGATTAAGTAATTTTATTCAGAGAGAGAGAGAGAGGGAGATTGGGTTTGGAGCAGAGCAGCAGGAGTAGAGTCAGGGGGCGCAGAGAGCAGAAGTGTATTACTTCGTAGATGATGACCGATGAGTTTGATGGATCGTCCGCGTCGGGCGGCCATGGCAGACGGAGCTGCACAGGCTACACGAATAGAATAGCTTAATGAGTGAAAATGGGAGACTGATATTCCTTACTTGAGGTTTTGACGAAGGCGCTTCTTTTACCTTATTTGGGAAATGGATTGAAAGGCGTTGAACATAGAGAGAGAGAGAGAGAGAGAGAGAGAGAGAGAGAGAGAGAGAGTGAGAGTGAGAGAGAGAGTAGACACATGATCTGAAATGATGAAACTCAATGGCTAGCGAGTAACTTTGTTTGGGAAATTAATAAAAAGTTAGTCTTGACTTTTTGATCTTTTGAAAAATTAATTTGACACAATTGAGAAGGGTAGGGTTGGCAAAATGGGTTAGTAATCGGGTTTGTGCCGATAGGAAATGAGTAGGGGTTAAAACGGTTTGGGTTGACCCTTTTACTAAACTAGTATATAAATTTAAACTAGTGGTCATAAACGACGTTAAGAATTCATTTAAAAATATAATTTATTTATTTGTAATTTTTAAAAATATTTCATACAAAGTGACATTTTTTTAAAAAAAACCATTTTTTATTTTATTTTATTTAATATATATATAAAAATTAAATACGTCACCCGGCGGGTACCTAATCCAAACTCACATAACTTGTTTATTAAACGAGTCAAATTCAACCTGGCCCGTTTATAAATGGACCAACTTTTACTAAATCCAAACCCGATTTAAACGGATGAGTTATGGGTCATTCGTTAGGTTTTGTCCCGTTTTGTCACCTCTAAGTACGAGAAATTATACAAAAGACTGTTCTTCTGCGTGTCCTAAATATGTGATAACTGGATTTTTTATTTATTAATATAAGACATATAAAGAGAATAGAAAAGGATCCATTTGTCATGAATTTAGAATTTAAGAAATAGACACACAAAATCGTGTAATTTTTGAAATAGCTAGTATTTTCTTGAGACACTATCGAGATTGATTTTTGGAATGGTGATATCATCTCTCTAAATTATAAAGTGTAAAAGAATATTTTAGTCAGTATTTTTAACTTATTAATTTTCACAAAAATACTTTAGAATTTAACTATTAAAAATATTATTTTTTATAAATGTAAGGGCATATATTTATTTGAAAATATGACTGGTTCACTTGCTCCAAACTCATTAGATCTTAGAGAGGGTACATATGTTGAGAAGGGACATAAATGTCAAATGACATTTTCGTTTTCATTTTCTTTTTCTTTTTGGGTTGTGAATAGAGCTTCCGATTCGTTTGATTCGGCGAAATAGCTATTCATTGGAATAAGAGAGAATATAATTTAAATTTTGGGAATTAAGGGATTGGTTATTCTTTATATATTCGAAATAATTTCATTCAACAAGCAATAAGAAATAAACAAATATCCACATAATGAAATTTAAAAATAGTTATTTCTTATCTATTCATTATTATAGATTCATAAAATTTTTAACATTATTATTTGCTTTATAGTAACACTATAATTTCTTATATAACTAATTGTAACTAATTATTTACTTTATAGTAACACTATAATTTCTTATATAACCAACTGTAACTAACATATAATTAAAACTAATCTATTCTTAGAAATAAGCATTCTGCAAATCAAACATAATTTTAGTATTTTATCACAAGTTATTTTTTGAACTATCCTTACTATATCACGATGTTTCACAAACATGTTTGAAAATAAAATAAATTGATCGGCATATTTTGAACATATCTTAGGACATGTAAGACGCGTATAATTTTGTGTTCTTCGCATAGAATTAAATGACATGTTCTCTGTATAATTTCTTATGTTGTTAACAAAATTAAAGTCTTGCATTAGTTGTCGAGCTTGCTAGTATAGGGGCCGAAAACCGAACAGGTTCCTTTGCTCTTTTAGGTTCATATAAGGCACATTAACCCAAATTTTGTGTAGATTTATACAAAATATAATACAAAATTATATTTTCTTTAAAATCCAAAGAAATCTAAATCCCAAAACCCTAAATTTTTTATGTTTGAGAACATGAATTTCAAACTTTAAATTTGAATATATGAAATTTTTATAAATAAAAAAAAAGAAAGTATAATTTAATATTATCTTTTATCCAAATATATATAAATCTAAAATCTAAAGTTTAAAATTCATACTCCCAAATACAGGTAATATTTGCAGAATAATTATTCCTACAAATAAAATGAAATAACAATTATTCCATACCCATTCTTTGTTATTCCATCAATACTTAATGGAAAACAATAAACATTCTCATGAAAAAATTTCAAAATAATTATTCTCCTTTTATTCTTTATTATGGATTCATAAAAATTTTCATATTATTGGCCATGGAGCTTGGATACGGTTTCCCAATCGAAGATCCATACGATGGAATTATACGAGCCAGGAAGGTTCGCATTGCCGGAAACGATGTTTTGCTTTACCTAGCTCCTACAATATGAGGTCAAAAAGCCAACATAAGTGATTTTAGCCCTAATTAAAAAAGGGATTCTTGAACCCCTTTCACATTCATGTCACGTCGAGGTACTGCAAAAGAAAAAACTGCTTTACTAATAAAATATATAGGATTTTTCATGCTTGTTGCTTTCTTTGCATGCTTCAGCACATTAATAGAAAAAAGGCTTAAAAACACTTTCCTCCAATGAACAAACGAACCGAGCGAGCCCAACGCAAAGAACTCAGGTAGGCAGCTCAACCTCGAACTTTCACTACATAGATAAGTATCAGCTTAGTGGGGAAATCTACCTGCCGGAGCACCTATATTTATTCCTGATTGGCCATTGATAGATCAGACTTTCACCTCTTTTTGTTGACATTTACCGGAGAATCAACAGTTCGTCTCATCTCGGGGAATCCTTTCGAGATGCCCCTAATAACCAACGAATGGCAAGTGCTTTTCCCAAACGTGTAGTGATTTTTTATTAATAACCAGCACAGATACTTACACCAAAGATACTAATGATCCTGATCAATTCTACCCAAATTTGAATGATCAGGTATGATGCATACCCAATGATCAAGTTTATACAAGTATAAGAAATCATATTTTATAATAATTAGGACTTCAAATGAACAAATCACTCATGAGTAGCTTGAAAGCTCCACTCGAACAGAGCTTTTTAAACTTGTTCATTATGTAAACTAACAATTCCCAATCCCAATTTTACAGTTTGTTCAATAAGCTAACCAAACTTAAACATGAACGGATTCGATTGGTTTTACCTCACGAGCAGCTCGATTTAGGCTCAATTTGAACTTGTTTAATAGGCTTAAATTAGAATTATTTATAAACTAGTTTAATACAATCAAATTAGGTTTGATAGACTATACTGTGCTTAAAAAGAAAGAGACCATTTGTATGTAAAATTATATAACTCAAACTCCATAACTTTAATTTAGTTATAAGGCTAACCCTCAACGCCAATAGACAAGATTGGTGAAACAAAAAAAACTTAATAAGAGCCCCTTTTCACTTTTTGGTCAAACAAAACCTCCTATCTCTTAAAATAAAAGGTTCTACAAAATTAAATTTTTAGTAAACATCTCAATAGCTCGACCCTATAAGTGCACGTGAACTCGTTTATTTACATAATAAACAAGCTTGAGCTAATATATTAAATTTATTTTGAGCTCGACTCAAGCTCAAGCTCGATTAAAAATTTAATTGGCAAAGCATGAGAAAAACAAACTTGACTCGATTCATTTGCAACCCCAATAACATTAACATTCTTTATTTTATAACTACGAAATTCTTCTATAATAACTATTATATTTCTATTCCCGACCAAATGTAACCTAACATTTGAAGCAAAGAAGAAAAAAGAAATAGATTTCCTTTCACTACTCTCATTTGATTCACCGGAGGCGACAAGAAAATGTGACCGAGGAGAAATGCAAGGTCAAAAAAGAGTTTATGCCCAAGAAGGATAAACACCCTCACCCATGTTTGCCAGTTTAAATTTAAATTTACCCCCAGGACATGGTTCAGGTGATAGTGTGGGCAGCGAAAATGCCTCTCATGAGGTTAGGTGTTCAAACATTCCTGAGCTCATTCCCGCCCCTGAACTCCTGAATTTATCCTCCCTTTAGAGTTGTGGGATTAACTTCAAAGGGCGCAGGATTAGTCACGTGGATCGTAAAACGGACACGTGGATACCCAGTGCGTAATCCAAAAAAAAAATAAAAATTTAAATTTAAATTTATGTGAATTTAAATAAAATATAAAATAAAAGTTTGTATTGAGTTTCATTTAAATTGATACAAATTCAAATCTGAAAGGCTCAAGCCGAGATAGAATAACCAGATTCTTTATGCTTTGGCGACACTAGCTGCAATGTTCAAAGTGAAATCTGGGATGGAAATTGAGTATGAGGGTGATGGAAAGCTTTGGCTCTATGACATAAAGCAATATATTCAAAGGCAGGAATATCCTGTGGGAGCATCTAATATTGATTGAAGAACAATCAGAAGGTTAGCTATAGGATTTTTTCGTGGATGAAAATGTTACCGTGCTCTCAAAAACAAACTCAGAAAATGAGAAACATTCTTGTAAATGAGAATCAACTCTCACCTCTCTCTCTCTCTCTCTCTCTCTCACACACACACACACACACAACACACATTGCTTCTCTTCAATAGACTATGAAATCCCTAACCAAAGATTTCCTTCTCTTTCCATTTTGCATTTTTGGAAATTTTCTCACCGCTAGATCACTTCTATTATCAATCTGCACAAGCTGAGATTGGAAAATGCCAACACCACAAAACATGAAATAGCAAATGCTGTAATTCTTTCATCAGCAAGTAGGAAAGCATAAAAGAATGTTTAAACCCATCATGTTAATTATTCATCAGCAAGTTCTTTATACAGATGGAAGCTGTGTCAGTGTGCCATTTCAAGATGAAATGCCATCAACTATGTATCATATATATATATATATATATACACAAGCAGGAAAGAAGTATACTGTTGAGGAGATGAACTAAGCAATTCATTGGCTGATGTCAAAATATTTAGGATCTGCTGGGAAATGGTATTCCACGTTCAACTGTCACCAAATATGAACAATCCTCATCAGACTAATTAACAAGCTAGCCATTCAAAGGAGATTTCGGTGTATTTTTTCACTCAAGTGACCCAAAAAACAAAAAAAAAAACATTTGATCCTGTTTGGATTAAAGAAAAGGAAATGAGAAAACTCATTTATGTTTTTTCTATCTCAAATATGTTAAGAACAATTTATTCAAATAAAAGGATAATGGCATGCAAAATATAGAAGTCATGTTCTTTGATTTGCTTTGTGTATTGTTTACTTTCTCATTTTTCTCACTACCAAAAGAGAATTCCTTCATCTTTTCTTTTCTTTTCTTTCATATTCTCCAAGTTCCAAACAGAGAAAACGCAATTTTTTTTTTTGTATGAATCACATATTATCTTTCTGATGGGGCTTACTTTGACACACTCTAAACATGGTATCTTTAAAATATGAAATGACACATTGTCCTGGTCTATCCCTTGAAAACGCCAAAAGCAATCTGAAATTATATCCGAGAAATTGAAACCACGTACCTTGCCCTCATCAGAATCTGAATGACGTTGGGGAAATACGACCCTCAAATCATTGTACAAATAAAATCTCCTCACCCCTTCACTATCAGGACCAGTTCTTTGTGGTACGGGTACCGGATCAGATTTGCATCCATGGACTGACCTGGAACATTTCTTAGGGAAAGGACATAGAAAACGGAGATGAAGAGCATAACGCAAAGCACCAGTGCCAGAAGCATGCTCGTTGACCTTTGTACAGCCATGGACAGGATTGTTATCAGTTCCATGGCAACCATCAACCCAGCAGCAGTCCTCCCCACCAGTCCCCTGGCATTCACTAGTACAACCATTCTCAAGAATAAAGCAAGGTAGTCTTCCTTTTTCCATATCTCTGTCAGGATTGGAGTGGTTCAATAGACCTGTATCTGTTGAACCTGTAAGATGAGAAGCTTCACTTCCTTTAAAACTGCCACTTTGATCAAAAGTTGTCATTTTATACTCCATGTCAACTCCATGGGGATTTGGGAATTTCCCACGAAACTTTAAAGGATGACTGTTCTCCGAACAGGGAGTCACCTTGTCTTCGAGTTTCAAATCAATGTCTCTATAATCTTGTTTCACCTGTGTAGAAGTTGAACAAGGAGACGCTAAAGTGACCTTCTGGCGTAAGAAGGTCTACTTAATTTGAATGGCGTGATGCCCAAAGAAAGGGTGGGGAAAAAAAGAAAAGAAAAAGAATCACTCACTAATTCCAGCTCCAAAATTTACCATACATAAATATATTCTGTGATGTACTGCAAAAAAAAAAAAAGTAATAAAAATATATATATGTACATATATATATATATATTGTATGAGTATAACGGTAAGGATTTTTTTGGAAATAAATAAACTACAGACGTCAATAGTTAATTAACATGGTTAACACTCATATTTTCAAATCATTAAGCAAAAGTTGCCACCAAGGGTGGTGAATTCATGGTTAAAAGAATGAGGACTTCTGCCCAAGTGGTTTGGAGGATAGGTGCTCGTGAATTCAGATCATTGGGCACTTGCAGGACTGGACTTGGGTCATGACACTTAATCTCAAGTTTTCAGGTAAATAGCACAATGCCGTCAATGGGGCTAGACCACTAGTGTTACGCCATAACACAACCCAAAAAGCACCAGCAGCTTCTTCAGCAGGCACCTAAGGTAAAGCGCTTTAATTCTGTACAGGCTCTCCTTTACACCTGCACTAGCATTGGTTCCTCGAGTAATGCCTAAGGGCGATTTCCAAGAACTAGTTGTCCACACCTACCCTTTTTGGGCATGAGAGAGAGAGAGAGAGAGAGAGAGAGAGAGAGATGGCTATATTTCCTCCCATTTAATTTTCCTGTTTTATCTCTTCCCAATTTGCCTTGGCGACAATAAAGTAAAATATTGGACACACGACATGGCCATGTAAAGGCCTTCAATTTTACTTTTCCGTCGAAGTAGACAAAGGAAAATCTTGACTCAAACGTACAAAAATGATGGTCTCAAAACTTAGTATTACTTTCAATGGCATTTTCACCTCACTTTTTGCATGAAGTAAGGGCTATCTCATCCAGCTTCCTAAATTTTTCATTAATTCTAATCTCCAAAGGTTATGTGTTAAATTCTTCACCCCTACAAATCTAGCCTAAGACCTTGGTGACTATGGTCATATTAGCTGTGCTTAGTCTGTGTCTTGATTGCATTTCAATCCATAAGATGATGTTTGATCTCATCATAGCCATTGCTTTATGTACCTCTCACGGCATAATTCCAGCAAGCTAAAAGTAAAGTAGCATCATATCCTCAAAGAAGGTCAGTAATATTATTCTTAAGCACGAAGATTTGATATTCCATGTGCACAAAGATTTGATCTTCCATGTGGAATCTTCTGTGATACTAAATGCGTAAATTTCTAAAATTTGAGGGAAAAAATGAAAATTGGTAGAATCATTGAAGTATGGTGTTTCAATCATCATTCCAACTTACCTTCGTGCCAGCTGGCATGTCAGTCAAATCATAATCGCAAAAGAAGGTGTGAAGAGGTGTCTTTTCTGGGTTGCTTAAAACCTGTGGAATGGAAAGCAACTAAGCTTGTTAATATAAGGAATTGTGCACATCATAGTTCAAATAAAGTATCCCCATTAACTTAAAAGAAAAGAAACACACAATCAGTCAATATTATGGTTCCTAGAAAGAAATTTACCATGGGAAGTTAAGAACTTAATTCAAAAGTACTAATCCGCAATACTCAGGATCATGATGGAAGAACTCCAAGTCGAAAACAAATTCCAATTTGTTCCCAATAGGAAATGTCAGAACTAGGCTTTTTAAGAGAGTGAGCATGAGAGAGACAAGAAAAAGGATGCAACTGCCTCCAATAAGAGCCAGGTCATAATATAGATAATATAACGGGCAAGATCTGAGCCGTCTGGCAAATAAGTGTAATATGAAATGAGTAGTTGCCATACAACAGCAAAAAAAAAAAAACTGTTAAAAAAATTAGTAAAATGGAGTGCCTAGGATCAGTAATCTAATACAAAAGTCTGTCGAATAGGCAAGACTGTATTTGAGCATTTGATTGAAAGAAAAATAATCAACTAAACCAATGTTATGCGAAACAAAAATGCTACTTGCTAGCAATTCCACCTAGTTCAACCACATAAACCAAGGATACTACACAATATTTTCGCAATAACACTGAAGCACAACATCAACAGAGCCCTTCTCCCAACTATTTGGGATTGGTGTCATGGATCGTTTTTCTCCAACAATAGTGAAAATAACAACTGTTATATGCCAGTGTAAAATTAGGGTTACACTTGAGTATTTCTCAGTGAACTCACCCTTAAGTTGATCAAAACAGGAGCCAGTTCTAACTTTTAATTCTTCTGTAACCATATTCTAAGCTACAATGATTAGATTTTCACATTCTAGCAGAGCAATTATTCAATGGGAAATATTTTCAAAAGATCCCCTCTCAACTTCAATACTTCTAAGTAAGCTTATCATCCCTATAGGAAACCATCTTCTTCTTCTTTAGACGTGCATTTTCTGACACAGCACCTTCGCGTTGGCTGATACAAATGTTCTAATCAAACTCATCCAAGAACGATATCCAAGTTTTGATGAGCATTAAGGTTTCTCCACTTAACCAATTAGGGGTTAAATTTTGTTATGACAAATATATCGAACCATTATTTGGTGTCCACTAAAAATGCACAACTTTCATTCTATATATTAGGGGAGGACAGCATCAATTTTCAGAACAGTAGGGGAGGTCCACATATTCTTACCAAAACCCGAGATCAGTGTATATTGCTCTATCTTTACTGATGGCATGAACCATTTTCACAACCCTCATCTAGTACATGACGCCAACGTAAACCCCAGATATGATATATTTGAACATGCACACAGTGAACAATTAGGCACTATTGTTACTCAAGGAATCATACCTCAGACTATATGAGCCCATATAATTCAACAAAATAAAGTTTCTGAGCACAAAGTCAATAATTGTTTGAGTTGGCTAGCAGCCTTAAAAAATTAACCAAAACCTTTCATTACTGAAAGAACTTTTTCCTAAAATAATTCTTACTGTATGGGGAAAAAAAACTACCACCTATTCTAAATGGTTGAGCACTCTATTCTAAAAATAATACTCCCAAATATTTATTTGTGGTTCTGTCATCAGAATTTGGCACTACATGTGATGGTTAAATTAGTGAGTACAGAACAAAAAGCTTCTTGCTCACATAATAAGATACATCTGTTTGATTAAACACGGGTGGAAACAAACAAGCTGAATAGATTCATTCAAATTCAATGTGTTCAAGCAACAGATGCTCAAAACAATCCATGGACAAGCCCAAAGAAGTAACTGATCCATTGGGAGATTTTTTTTGTTCTTATTTTATTATATATATATATTTTTTGGGGGGGGGGGGGGGGGGGGGGTTGTGGTTCGAGAGAGATGCATGTGAAAATAAAGTACCAGTTGTATGCGCCCTTTCATAGGTATACGCAAGCGGCTTTTGACTGTGTGTGAATCGTCATTGCTAAGACCTCTTTTCACTTTCTGGCCATTGCATCTGTTTGATGACAAATTTCCTGCAAGATCTACAGAAGCATAGTACAGTAAGTAACTATCCCCATTGATGCTGGTTACTGCAAATGGGAGTTTCTGTGATTGTGGAGAGAGGTTCCCTCCAGTAATGCTTAATACAGCTAGAAAACCATCAATTCGCTGCACAAAATATGATAAAAATAGGCAGTTAATAAGGACATCGAATGTAAATTAAAAGTAATTTTAACATATAGATAATGGATCACGCACAACAAACTTGAAAAACATTACAAAAGCACTAACCTGGCTGACTTTTCCAGATGAGAACCGTCCAGACAATAAGGACTCTTCAAATGATCCAACCAATGACCTGACAGGAAGCCCACTCACACTTCTAAACCTTCTGCATTGGGATGTGAGGGCTGAATTTCGACCTGAAGGCAAACTAATGCCAGCAGTTCCATCTATAGAGGATGAATGTAACTTTTTATGCAAAAGAAAAGTATGTTCAAACGATTTGCTCCCCATCATACAGTCCTCTTCTTCAGATACAAACATTAAATTCGAGACAGTTCCATTACATGGCGGTTCTATATTCTCCAAGGGCATACAATCATCCTCTATCTCTTTCCTGGTATTCCTGCATCCTCCAGAAGCTGGCATTCTCTCTGAAAGCTTTGGACCAAGAGGAGATAAAGAAAGGGGAGGTGACGTCACCTTTTTGGGAGTTATCCATATCACCCTTGTTTGAGATCTTACCTCACTTGATTCTATGCAGTTATCAACTCCCAATGAAGATAAGCTAGTGTTACAGGGTATTAGTTCCTTCTTGTCTAACAAAGGGCCATCAGAAAAAAAGATGGACGCTGCTCTACAACTGTCATTCAAAACATTCTTCTGTTCTGGGCTATTTGATATGGACCAGACTGGTGTGTTTGTTTTACTTCCAATATTTGCTTTCTTATGATCTTGTGCCACAGATGCACCGATATTATTATTTGCAGCAGGGGAATTTATCCGATAATTGCTGCAGCCAATGTCCAAGTGGTCACCATTGAACTGATCATGGAAAAACATACCACTTAAAGGGGACAACAAGCGCTTCCTCACTATCAACCCACCACACTCAGTTTCATTAACCGTACCAGCAACCATAGCAGAAGAATCAACATCACCAGCTGGAGCTCCCCACAATTCACTAAAGAAAGAATCTGATTGAACAGAGTCAAAACCTACAATCCTAGAAACAGGACTCTGAATATTGCGTCCAGTTTTAGGGGTGAACAAACTGCCTTTATCCGCAGGTGTAATCTTCAAGCCATGAACATTGGATGTAGCATCCAAAGACCCTTTCACTTTGAACAAATCATCAGAAAAATTTGAGAGCTCCAAGGAGAATTTCATCTGGCAATCTTCCAAAGAAGATGAAGAGCATTGGGAATCCCCACACTCCTGGCCCATATTGACTTCAGACAAGCCATCCAAATCACAGGTGCTCACACCAGTAATGTGTGGTGGACTTTGCAGAAACGAACTTAATGGTGCCACAACGTCCTCCACACTTTCACTGGAGGAAACCTGTGGCAAGCCCATTGCTAAGGTCAAAGAAATTAGTGTCTTGCTCTTCAAAAGGTGTACAATGGGTTTTCCTTTTCCTTTTTTTTTTTTTTCTCTGTCCAACGCTAGTCTCTTGCTCTTGAAAATATCTAAAATGGGTGTTCTCTTTTTCTGCCCAACTTCCTACAGTCCTATACCGTCTGCTCAGTTTTGTCGAAAGAATGAACAGAGGGAATTCAAGATGCAAGACTCAATTGTATCAATGTCACACTATACAAGAGTAAGAAATGAAACAAGCTTCCAAATTTCAGCAACGATTTGAATAAGCATTCTTCTCAAAACTGGCATTCTTAATCCAATAGAGAAGCTAATACTATGTATCTACCAAAGGCATCCACATTTCAATCACCATTCCCTCGGAAGCCTGCTGAGAAACACCCAAGCACATCATAATAATCCAAAAGTAGTGGCTAGTGCAAATTTTCTGGCCTCCGAACCAGCAGGCAACAAAGCATGAAAAATTCATGGTTGTCAAATGAATCAACGGATGTATCTGAAATAAAATTCCACAAAAAAAAAAAAATATTGAGCTTGATATGATAAATATATGAAAGAACGCATCAGTGAAAACTAATGATTTTCACATTTTTTTCCTTCCAATTGAAATAACTTGTGACTCAATCCTTTGAACTCCAACTCACAACGTGCACACAACCACTAATCCCAAAACCAATCAGCATAAATCAACAAATAATGCTACAAGTTGCCTCTCATATTCCCATTTGTACTATTTTAAAAAATAATAAATAACTCCACAGGAACAAGGAAATTTTATAAAAAATTAAAAAATAAAAAAGGCAAGCCTACCATCAATTGATAACATACACCGCCTACCATCAATTGAGAACATACACCGAGAAATAGTGGGGAAAAAAATGATTCTTCTGACCTTAGCCCTTTGATGTATGAATGAATCTAAAACAGATCCATGCGTTGTTAATAGGAAAAGTAAACAAACAGCAAGTGCACTACCTAACCTCCACACCACACTCCAAACAACCCTCGATCAGAATAGAACTTCCCAAAACAAAGTTATGTTTTCCAAAGCATTGATCAAGAACAAACAAAAAGAAAACAAGGAATAAGTTCCGACCCGATTCGATTACACAATCAAGAACGAAAGGGATGCTTGTACGGCACACATTCAACCCAATCCCCACGCCCCCTAAACCAAACTTTCCGCCATCCTCCAAAACAAGCAAAGTTTTTCAAAAGCACAAAGGTAACCACCCATTTCGAACTCGCAACACACAGACACGCACACACGCGAAATCAAACAAATAAAAAACAGAGAGGAAGAATGCCCAACTTGAAAATGAGCTCGCGATCACCGAATCTGCAAGAAATGTCATGTTCAGCGACTACCCATTGAACTTTCACCTCCGCATCATTCACTTGTCGCGGGAAATTCCAAACTCAAGTTCGCTTCTCAAATAAGAAAATCAAAAGGAAGAAGAAGAAGAAGAAGAAGAAGAAGAAGAAGAGGGAGGGGGGGAAGGGGGGGGGGGGGAAATCAAAAGGGTATGAGAAATTTTCTTCTCTTGCGTCTCCTGGGGAGTGGTTGAGGCTGAGATTGTGGTTTTGGTGGTGGTATTGGCTTTGCGGTTTCACGCAGAAGCACCATTCCCCTGTTTTGTGCGTCCACAATGTGTTTATATCCCCCAAAACCAGAGTCATCATCGTCGTAACTCCGCAACCAGAATTTCCAAATTTTCAATTTTCTGGCTGCTGCTTGCATTAATTAATTTGCTTATTTAATTATTTTTGTGCTGCTGATTTTTATGTAATCTCGGGTCTATCCCGTCTACGGTGTGCATAGAGAAGTCGCTCGCCAGCGTACGTGTCACCATCCCATCCCACCATACGAACTTCGGAGAAATAAATTTCGTGTGGGAAACGTTTTTGGACAAAATAAAAAAGATGGATTATGTTTTAATTTTTATTAAATTACACCAATAGCCTCAAATTATCACCAATTAAAATTTTATCTTTTCATTCTTTTGAATTTTTAAAATAATTTTAATTCCACTCTATCATTAATCTTTAAATTTAAAATTTTGAACATCCATATTTCATGCTTACAATTGAAAACATTTATAATCCAAAGCAAAAAGTGAGAGAGAAAGATAAAAAGAGAGATTTAATTGCAAAGAGAGACTTGTTGTACCCAAGCAAGCCAAAAATTACATCATTGAATACAATTAGACCTAATTAATAAACCTAAACCTAATAATGATACAAAAACTAAAGTGCCCTTACTTAAATATATATAACATTCCCCCTCAAAATCACGATGGCACACTGAGAAGCATTGAGAGTTTGTTGAGTAGAAACTAGGAACGACTAATAGTGTGAGACTTTGTGAAGAAGTCAGACAACTGCATGGTAGATGAAATGAATAGGAGAGAGATGGTACCAAGGCGAAGATGATGACGTGTAAGATGACAATCAATTTTAATATGCTCAGTGCGTTCATGAAAGACAGAGTTTATGACCAATCTAAATAGCACTAGTGTTGTCACAATACATAGGAGTGAGTTCAACAAGTAAGACACTCATGTCAGCAAGTAACCAATGCAACCAAACTATTTCAGCAATAGTTGAAGTCATGGCACAATACTCGACCTCAGTAGAAGAACGAGAAACTACATATTTCTTCTTTCTTTTCCAAGAAATGAGAGAGTCGCAAAGAAAAATACAGAAGCCAGTCATGGACTTACGGTCTGTAGGATCTCCAGCCCAATCAGTATAAGAATAAGCACGAAATTCTAAAGTAGATGTAAAGGGAGTAATATACTCTGCTACAATGTCCTTCTGACATAACATTAGATACAGAGAACAGTAGCTTAATAGATCGTTGTGGGAGATGAGACAAACTAACTCGTAATATGAACCGCATATATAATATCAAGCCGACTTATGGAAAGATAAATTAAACTGCCAACAATAGTATAGTATATAGTTGGATCCGCTAATGGAATCCCATCAAAAGAGGTATAATGAACATTGAATTCAATAGGAGTTTCTACAATTCGAGTATTAGTAAGACAAACTTTTTGAATAACATCTGTTGTATATTTAGACTGAGGGAGGAGATAACCTTTAGAAGAATAGGCTACCTCAATGCCAAGAAAGTATCTCAGGGGTCCCAAATCTTTCATTTCAAAGTGGTGGTGCAACTCTGATTTCAACTTTACAATCTCATCTATATCATCTCCTGTTAAAATCATATCAACTATATTAAGAAAAAGAATAATACGCCCAACAGATGTAAAACGAGTAAAAAAGGCAAAATCATGATCACTTGAATGGAAGCCAAAAGAACAAAACACTTTAGAGAACTTCTCAAACCAAGCCCTGGGAGCTTGTTTAAGACCTTACAAAACTTTTCTCAGTCTATAGACCTCCCTTAGATGATGAGTGGAAGTGAAAGAGTTAGCCCAAGAGGGGGTGAATTGGGTTATTAAAATTTTAGTTTTTTTTATAAAAATTCTAACTTCTTGTTAATTTATCAAACACACAGCAAAGTTTTTTAAATCAACTCACAAATCAATCACAACACAAGTAAACAAAACTTAAGCAATCCAACAACCAACAAAAACTAAAATAATCGATGAGCAAAATACCAAACCAAGATGTAGTATGCAGCTCTTTGGTAATTTCAGTTTTTGCAAGAACTCAAGATATTTGCTTGTTTGTAGCCCTATGAATATTTGTAAGCCCTGTATTGAATGAAATAGTTTGCACTCTCTTAACTAAGATTTCTTCAAACGATTAAACAACGTATTCCCTTTTGGGTTTCCGCAAAAGTTTAATCAAAACGTATTTTTTTATATTAAGAGTATTCTTTTAATCTTGGTTTTTGTTCTCAGCTACCTGCACTTTGCATACACACAGCACAATAAAGAGTAGGGAAAAAGAGACACCAAGATTTTTACGAGGTTCGGCTTATCCCCAGCGTACGTCCTCACCTTGGGCCAATACCACCCAAGGATTCCACTAGTATTCTGCTTTTCAGGCGGAGCAAACCGTTACAATTCCCTCTTTAAAGGTAGAGATCTCTCTCCAAGTGATACCCCACGCTTGGTCCAACTATCCAACAACCTGGAATCATCAATACACTGCAAGAATACAAGAAATAATCTCTGCGTACAATAACACTCTCACAAAGAGCAAATTAGTACAATTTAAAAGCACTAATATACTTCAATATTCAAATATCAAAGTGAAATAGAATGAAGCTCAAGTAAGAGTTCACCGAGTTCCTTCTCTAGATGAGAATTAGCAATAAGAACTCAGTGTAGAATGATCGGCACTTTTAGAAATCTCAGCAAATCAGTTGTGCAAGGATGAGAGCAAGAGAGAGCAGCAAGACTTTCAACTTATGAATAGATTTTGAATTTCTTGGTGAGTTTAATTTGCTAAAACTATGTATTTATAGGTTTTCAAAAGTAATTTCGTGTTACCCAAGATTACTTGTAATATTTCCTAAGTTTTCATAAATTTGGAGCAACAAAAACCATTATTTGGATTTTAAAACATTTAAAAAAAATTAACCGTTAACAGTGTTTAGTAGACTGAAGTGTCGGGTTCAGTCTTCTGAAGTACCTTAAACACTGAAAAATTTAGTCTGAATACAAGGTTTGACGCCTGAATTGAGGATTCAGTCTTCTGAGGGTGTACTGCCTCTTCTATATTCCTTCAGGAAAAACTTTAGTAGACTGAACTTATTTTTCAGCCTTCTAAAGAAATTCTTCAGTAGATTGAAGTTTAACTTCAGTCGTCTGAAGTAATACTTCAGTCGTCTGAAGTAATACTTCAGTCTTCTGGAATATTAATTCAGTCTTTTGGGCAATCACTTTTTTTATTTTTGATTTTAGTTTTCAAAAATTTTTTGCTCTTCAAATGATTAGGATTTGGAAGGAACTCAAAAAATATTAGAGAAACAAAAGAAAAACATTAAAAAAATTCATATTTTCATGTTTGATTATCAAAGAAAGTAGTAGTAATAATAATAATAATAATAATAATAATATGTCTTAACAAAATTTTAATTTTATATATTATTAATTTTTTTAATTTTATACATTTATTTTTTATATTTTTTTAATTTTAATCATATTAAAATAAGTTTTTATTTTTAATATTATTTAATATAAAAGGAAAATACAATGAAAAATGAGTTTTGTTTTTTTTTTTTTTAATAAGTAAAATTCTTGATTCAAGCATACCCAAAGAAAAATGACAGTGAAGTACAAGCTAGAAAAGTTTAGCAATGAGGCTGGTACTGTAGAGAAGATGTGTGAGAAACAGATATCCAGCAACAAGAAATGAATCTTTTTATCCAAGGATCAGACATCTCACAAAGACAAGTGACATTTTCCCCCATGTTCTCAGATCAAAATTTTTACAAGACACAGATGAACAAAAAGCTCTCATATGGGATTACTGGCAAAGAAGCTGGTATACATGGATGCAGCAAAGATTGGCAAATAAACTCGTGAAACTTGTCGAATATAATGTGGTCTAAAAGGGTCTACCAGCCTCGTCCATCATCGTTTTTACTCTTCTCAGTTTCTCGATCTCCAAGAGGACCTAAAATTTTTACAAAAACGAGAGAAAGAGAGAGAATAAATTCCATTTTAAAACTAGTTGTCCAGTTTAATTCTCAATTCTAGAAACAGGTTTCATTACAAGCTAAACATTTTTTTTATTCACCTCCATAGCCATGTCTTCTGCAGTTACTGCATGGAAGTCGTCGCAGCCTAATTTGCATGCCACTTCTGCTAATAAGAACAAGAAGCTGTAAAATCTTTATGGGTAGAAAATAATTTCAAGTTTTTTAAGCAAAAACACGAGATATACTTAGGAGTGAAACAGTTGCATCTGCAGTAGCATATCCATCTCTCATTTCTTCAAACTGCAGCTCTAGCTGACTCAGTACCTGGATCATTTGTCCAAAGTTCTGATTAATAACAAGAGTTGAAGATCGATAGAAAGAGACAGAAATTCACCATAACAAAAGTGATGAATTATTTCACTGTGAACAAAAAAATGGGCAGCCTAATTAATAACTTTAAAAGGAAAAAAAAGACCTCAGAATGAGATCCTGAAGCAGACAATTGGGATGTGGGAAATTGACTCCTATCATCTACTAACTCCTTGGCCACAAGTTCAAGGGGAACATCTATCCATACCGAAATCCCGTATCTCAGAAGTGCACTGTAAATGTTGAAAACAAGTTTATATAAAACAATGAATTGGTTTAAACTATGATGAATTATTCACACAGAGCATTACAAGCAGCAAAACCACAAACAAGTACAGATATTCTTCATACAGATTAGTTTGATTCTGAACTGCACCATCTCCAGCACAAACCACCAGCCGGCCCATGGACGATAACTGCGTCAATACTTCAGTCTGGAAAAAGCAAATACTAAATGGAAAAGTTAGTCGTTTTATTGTTCAGATTTGCCGGGAAAGCCAATTTGCATAGTTGATGTCCTAAGTTTTCAAGGGCTAGCTATATGGTATTGACACCTGGCAGCCATTAATCACAGCCAATGTTCATTCAGTTCACATAGCTGCATATCAAATGGGATACTCCTAAAAATGAACTGATTTAGAAGTTACAACCTCAGTACCTCAAACAACTAATCTTACATCCAAAAGCAAATATAACACAACACAATGGTCGACCAAAACAGTCACCTCAGAGTCACAGAATCCTTTCTCATCTTCCTCTCTTAAAGACTTGGCAGCAGATTTCCCACCAGCAGCTTCCTCAACCAAACTATCACTGAATAAACAGTGACCAACAAAATAAGTAGAGTGGTCACATAGAGGATCTTCTTTCTCATGTTTTCAGCATCAAAAGAGACTTACGTGTCAAAGTAATAATATCCTAATGCATCTGCTAGAAGTTGTCCCAAATTAGCTTTTGTTGTGTTGTTGATGCCTGCAAGGTAAAACAATCATGAGGCCATAGAAAGGCAGGCACAAACCAGAGTTATCATTACATTCAGTTTCCTAGATGCATCCATCAAAATCTAGTAATGCTTACCCACAAGAAATATAGAACTTGCTTTCAGTCCGGTAGACAATTCCAGTGCCTTCTTCTGTTTTAAAACTGAAAAAAAGTTAAAATGGGCACTTCAAACTAAAGCAATTCACCAAGCTATAATCAATTATCAGTTACGACTCCAAAAGTATCATAAAACACAAGTGGGAACGAAATTTCACCTTCAGAGCAAAGGATTGATCTCCGGCAGCAACCCGAGTCGCTGAGTCTTAGAACATAAAGATGACAAAGTCAAAAAGAGTAAGTTGGATGCATCTACTCAATAATCTTAAATTGTAATAAGTATCAAGATTTTACAACTCCACCACCTCAATCCAATTGGTCACATCCATGAACACCCACCAGCAGCCCATTTAAATCAAGAAAAATAAAGAAGGCAGCCTCAACATACTGATGCTGCATTAGGGAACATAGAATTGAACCATTGAACTCGAGACTATGTAGAGATCGACTCACCACAAGGCACACGCCCAGCTATATCACACAAGGTGACCTCAGAACATTAATGCTCTATTTGAAAGCACAAGGTCCAAGCCTTGAATTTGGAATTGTATAGAATTCACCAGAACTAACACTATGTTGGAAGCATGGATTTCAGGCCCTAGAATTGGATTTTTTGGGTGGATTTGGACAAAATTTAATACCAATTGGCATTAAAATTTGCCCAAATCCACACAAACCCAAATCCAGGGCCTCTCCCAACAAAGGATAAACACATTTTCCACTAGGTTCTGTTCTTGTTCACGCAATTCTATATCCAAGGCTAAAATCCCACAGTCCCAAACCCATCCTAAGGCTTAACAAACAGATGACCAAGCATCAAACACTTGGCGTGCATTCTGTACAAATGACAAAAACCAGAAAAGCCAGCGTCAAGTGTAACAGAAAACTAAGTTCTGGGTTCGGCAATAACACACACTTCAGTGAAAATTCTTGAAAAAAGTTATTGCACTGCCTATCCCGGAACGCAGCCGGTCAATTCACGGCCGGCGTCTCCCATGAATTCGTAGGTAACTAAAAAAAAATGAATAAAACTGAAAAAATTTTCAAAGGGGGATGATGGATTATGGAGCTGGGTATGCTGCAATTACCGTTAACTGGTTCGTTTCCGAGAGAAGATGCAACAGTGAGAGGTTTTAGGAACGAAGGGGAAGGAGGAATGCTGGGAGTTCGAAGGGGTTTGTAAAATCTGCGGCGGCACGCGGCGGAGGACAGTGACAGTGACTGTACGGAGCTGGAGGCCAGCACCTGAGAGTGGAGCGAAGGATTGAGGAATTGGAGGGAAGAGAATGTTGTCGAGCTTAACGTCCCCATGTCCATGGAAATGGTCGCTCTCCTAAACGTGTGAAGCCAATTTGGAGCACAGCGCAACCATATCCAACTTTTGAATCCGAATCCTCTGTTCCATTTGGTGACCCCATGCCTGTTTGCTTTCTTTTTTGACTTCTTTATTTGTTCCCAAATCTTGATTCTTTTATTATTATTATTATTATTATTATTATTATTATTATTGTAGGACTCCATCCATCGATGAGCCACTCTTTAGATCCTCCCGATGTGGCACCAACCTCATGGGTCGGCGGCCTTCTCCCCTGGTTCGTCGGCCAGGTTAATCGGATCCAATCACTAGTTCAAATCAGTCAGTTGGACATTTTGGCCAGTCCCGCTAAGGGACACATGCGGCGGCATCCAACGTGAATAATCACGCTTTCATGTCACCAATGCATCAACCATGACTTGAATCCCAAACTTTCCTTCTTATATGTCAGTTGAAATCCACCAAGCCAATGCCCTGGGGGCCCCAAATCTTGATTCTTGCTCTTGTTTATGGCTGTTATTTTTTTATTTATTTATGAAAAAATAAAGTAATTTTATTTTAGTTTTGTATTTCTAATTAGCACATTTAAAAATCTGTACTCATTAATTCTTTTCATATATTAAAAGTGATTAGTGGGTGCTTTTATTTTTTATTTTTTGACTCCAACAGGCTTGGGGACGTCCTGGTCCATGAATGAGCAAGTATCATATGTCACAATTCAATTTGTCTTTTCAGAACCGACATGATTGGATCAATTTAGGTCTAGAATGAGACCAAAAACTAACTTGATTTAGAGTTAAGTGGCCAACTCAGTGCAACTTAGAATAAAGGAACTAGCCACATAATCAAAGAATTTGATTAAATGTGAAGGCGGGCCTACAATACTAGCACGAAAAGAAAAGTAATTACAACCATGTCACACCTTAGCTTTCGTGAAGTCGGAAAAATAACTAAATTTGAATACTATTTTGATGTGATTTTACACATTCACAATTATTTTCTATTTTGTAAAATGTTTAATCATATTCATTTCAAATAATGTTTCATAAAAAATGTATATGTAAAGCTTTAAAACACGAGGTTTACCCATGTTTGGAAAGGTCTTGACTTTAAATTTGGATAAAATTTAATGCAAAATTGTGTTGAAATTTATTGAAATATATCCAAATCCAAATCTAAGGTCCAAAAACTCATGCTCGCAAATGTAGCATTAGAAATTTGATGAATTCAACTTGCAATTTTATTTGTGGTTAATAAGGATCATCTACAAACCCAATGTATATTTAATCATTCCCTTATTTTTAATTTCATTTCCTTATATTTGGCTAAACATGTAAGTTAGTAGGCATAAGCACGATGAGAAGTTCTATTTGCATTGTCATAACATTTTTATATATGTTTTAATTATTTAATTCATCAGTAATAGGTTGAACTTTGAACGAGCTCAGCGCGCACATTCTAATTCGTACAATTGAACTTTGAACGAACAATCATAGTAGAATCCTCTTGCTTGTGAGCTTGAGTCAAGAACATAGGCAGTATTGGCTGAACCGCAATAACATATCGTATGTCTATTTTTAATTTCCAACACTTTATATTCCTGCACATGTATGTTATGTTCGATATATTATGAATTTTGTGCATGATTTAATTTCTACATATTAATTTTATCTGCGCAATTGATATATGCTTAGAAAGACTTTAGGTTATGTATTACTACCACTGGTTTAGTTGAACCAAGGAGATAATTTTTTAAATACTCAATTCACCCCCTTCTTAAAATACACTAATTCTAACAAATGAGCTCGACATGCACATTTCTAATTCATACAATTGAAAGTGTCACACTTTCGCGAGTGGGGTTTTTTTTTTTTCTTTTTGGTTCTTTTCTTTTTTAAAAAAGATTGTGCTCATAAAAGCTAAATGCAGTACAACATAATTGACATTTTTTGTCCCTCATATTTACCAAGATACAAAGAAAATGCCATCACTCTTTTTTAATGCTATGGTGTCTATAACCTTTGAAGCACTTAATTAATCAATTGGGAAAATGAACTTACCTCTTGCTAAGTTGGATCTCAACCGGAAAATTACACACCTAAATTTTAAGATTTAATTTACCAAGTTAGTAATTGTTGGAAGACCATATTGCCATTTATTTTATGAATACTCGGACCAGTCCACAATGTAGAGAGAAGAGTGTAACAACACAATAGGACACGAAGAGGGGATTGAAATTTTCATTAAGCATAAAATTCATGTCTTTCATTATATAATGATTAGAGACCTGAGCTACTAGACATAGGATTAGTGACTTAGCATATAAATAGAAGAGTGACTACATAGTTTTATATTTTTTTTCAAGGCAAGTGATTTCAATTGTTGGGAAATGACTAAACATTGTTGCGAATAAAATCACGTCACCCAACACACATGAGAATAAATTTCGAGACTTTAATTTGTATGTAAATTTTTTTGAAAAAAAAAGTCATATAATCTACATCCAAACAAATCTTTCATGCTACTAAATGCAGATTACCACTTTTATATTTTTGATATATTTTTTATTAAAATATAAGAATACGGTTGACAATTAATATTGGATACTAATTAGCATGATTGCTTTTTGTACATCGAACTTTCTACCGAACACTCGAAACAGGTGCCTAAACGCATGTTTGAAATAACATCCAAATGCCTAAAAAATGAATGTGTTATAATTTGACAGAGATGCTCGAAATGGGTACTTCAGAGAGCTGATACAAACTAGCAAAATTGTAATGTTACATTCTTTTACCCTTTATGATAAATATGCAAAAATGAGAAGGGATCAATTATTCAAGCCATTTGCCAGAGTCTATAAAATGAAAAATCCTCACTTGATTTTTGATTCCTCAGACAACAAAATTTCTCATTCGAGGATGTACACAATTGTGTTGAGACTTGAGCTCTCATCCTAATCAGTACCAAACAATGAACAAAGATTGAGATGAGAAACCAAACTAATACATAGTATATACAGACCTGTGCCTACCATAATACCACAAAGATGATGATGATGATCAGAAACAGTTCCTGCCCAACAGACCCAAAACAAAGAATCGTATCTTCACCGAATGCTCATGCAAGTCAGCTTCCACCTGCACGAGCAAAAGACTTTCGGACTGAACCACAACCAAATGATAATTGAGCAAGTAGAAGAAAACAAGTTCAATGGGTGCTATCAAAGTACTAGCTTCAGTAGTTCTAATACATACTTTTTTTTTCTTCCATTTGAATCCAGTAGTTTGTGAACAAAAAGGAAAGAAAAAGAAAGTAAGAAAGAAATCATTTTCTATTGTGTTTTATCTTCATTTCAATATTATTAAGAATGGGAAGTTATTCAACTATGACTCAAAATTGAGAGAAAAATTGAATAATTTCGTCATTTTTTCTCCCCCTTCCATATTTTCCAAGTTCGAAACACAGGCCTAATGCTAAAATGTTTTCTCAGGAAAGCAAAGACCTTTTCCATTGACTCTTACCACCCCAGGCACCAAAAGTGTTTGGGAATCAAGGAAAGCAAATTAAAGCATAATAGAAGAGGATGGGACACATATCGCAAGAAAACATTATTCATCTCTCATCCACTGCATAAAATCACAGGATAGCTAATAATGCAGGTATTTGCAAGTTTCAGGCACACCCGAATGAAAATTAACACTGGCAAACGAATATTAACCAACCAAATACAGTTTTCCTAGCAGTCAAAAGAACTTATGTGAAGGTCCAAATAAAATGTTGTGAGGGTTAAGAGAGCTCCAAAGATGTGATCACCTAATTTCGTAAGTTGATATGTACCAAACTTTTCTGAGTCAAACATGTTTCTGAGTACAGCTGGTAAATTCTAAGTTCCATCGATATTCCTCTTCAAATGTTTTTTAATAAGAAAATGTGTACCTAACTTTTCTGAGTCAAACATGCTTCTGAATACAGCTGGTAAATTCTAAGTTCCATCAATATTCCTCTTCAAATGTTTTTTAATAAGAAAATGTTAATGACAACCAACAGCCTATAATATATGTTTTAGACAAAAATACATACATATATAATATATGCATATATATACATCACAACTTATGATGCCCTCTGTCAAAAAATTGGTGCTTTATAGTCACATCTTCTTACCAAAAAACTTCTAACATTATCCAATATTGAATGATTTCAAAATTAGCAACATTACTAATAATTATAGAATTGCTAGTTAGCAACAACGGTTAACAGCATAAACTCAAAGCATTTGGATTTCCCAAGCAAAAAGGGGGAAAAAGGGCAAAGTCAACAAAATCATTTCCTAGGCATGTGTTTTTTTGAAAAAATCAAATGACTGCCAGGAACTATAATGGCTAAATGAAGTCCACAAAAATTATGAGCACAAAAGCAAGGTTGTAAAGGAAACAGGCCTAGATGTCACATTTAAAAAGTGTAAAAGCAGTGTCTCAATTACCTCTTCTTTGACCAGACTGTGATGCAAGTTCAAAGACAGTTGATTCTGGTTTCATGTTTGTAAGGGATAAAGGTGTCAGTGGAGGTGAAGCAGCTTCCTCAGACTTGCGAGGAATTTGCGCTACTTGAAATGCTGCTGCTCTCTGACTCCTTGATGGTATGGAAAAACTTCGAGGGACAGCCAACGGTGGAGTGGGAAGTGGAGAAGCTGCATTTGACACCACTGGAGAGACTTTATTTGTCATAGAAAGCTCTGGACTCCTGTAGGCTAAGGGGGCAGAGTGACCAACCAAGCTGGGAGATCTTGCTGCCTTGGTGGCTGATATGCCAGGTGGCCTGGGAAGCTCATGAAGCTCACTTATTTTGGGTGAAGACACCAGAGGAGGGGAAGCTGATGGAGAAACTCTCGGAGATGAAGAAGGGTGAACTGGAACACGCGAAAGCAATCCAGAAACAAGTTGGGGAAGCTCTGAAGAGGCAATGGGGCCACTAGCAGATAAAACAGGCTTTGTCAATGATGGCTTACTTGATAATGGACCTGAAAATGCTTGTCTTTTGATCTTTTTAGAACCAGATGCATTTTGCCCATCAAGCTGCTGAAGTGGATGACCCTCCGTTAAAGGAGGGGGTAGTTGGAATGGGGAGTTATTGCTGTTGCTCTCTTTTAGTACTGACTGTCCTTTTAAGAAAATATGGCCCGAGAGGTCATCATCTCCAGAATCTTTTTCATGCCTTTTCAGTTCTAATGGGGTGGAGTGCCACAAATTGTGCGTGTGTCCACCGTAGCCTGTTGGCCTTGTACGTGGAGCTGAATAGCTTGACCTTGCAGGAATTGAGCTCTTTGCATCAGCTGGAGTGGGCAGCACGTATGTGTGAAACTTCCTAGCTGGTGATGGCTGCATTTGTCTTGTCCTTTCTGTGGTATCAATCTTTTCCGCAAATATTGGGGCTGAATGGCTGCCAGTTTTATAGTCCCGACCAAATGCATAGTAATCACCATGGGTTTTGTCTAGATGTACCTGTCAACAGAGAGATTTGAGATATAAAATTTACATAATGAATAGCAGTTGGGCTTTGTGATGCAAAAGAATGAAACCTTCTGGCAACTGGATTAACACAATCAAGATGATGATGGAACCAAAACTACACAGATTTTATAAAGTTGATCCCAAAGTACTATCAGTGTTACCGAAGGATTAAAAATACTTGGCGCATTTAATAATTATGTAGTTTTTTTTGTCACCTGGGTACTGTCACATAAATGGATTCCTTTTCCTCAAGTAAAACAATTTCAAACCTACTCTGCATGATCATACCTCTGCATCTTCCACTGTGGAAGCTTGACGAAATGATACATCCGACTGCTCCAACTGCAAATGAAACAACATATCATAGGCACAGACATTGTGTGACAAGAAGTTAAAAGCTATTACATTACAAGTCCATATCAAAAATTTAATTTATCTTTATGGTTATGGATATGCCAAAGTTTGTATTCAAGATGTAAGAAGGAAAACAACTTCGACAGGTTTGGGTCAAGGACACATAAGATACCCTTGACTGCGTGACAATTCCTGATTCAACTAACAGCTCATCTAAAATCCGCCAGTGTGGGCTCAGTGGTGAGCGCGGACTAAGGCTGAAAGAGATCCTGAGTTCGATTCCCCTCTGAGTTTCCTTGGCTTGCCTCAGGGGCTGGCTTCTTTGGGTGCGGTTCCCTCCTGGGTTTTGGAAAGGAGGTAATGGCCCAAAGGGCCCTGGCCACCCCAGGTTTCCCAGGGTATATAAATTAAAGAAAATAATAAAAATAATAATAAAACAAAAACAAAAGGCAAAACTTATTCTAAACCAGCCACTGCTGAATTAGAGGTTCAAGTTGCAGTTTACCCACATGGGTAAATGGGTGAAGCTTGTATTCTTATTGATTTATTTAGAGATAAGATGGGAATAAGAAGGTTAGGAGTCCAACCCATCATTAAGTACATAAAAAAAAATGGTGAAAAATACAGTACTAGAGAGCTTTGGCATGCCATGCAATAACAATAGACCAGGTTTCTCAAGAAACGAAGCTCCAATGAAGGTAGTCTCACCTCCATTGAATTCCTCGATGTGGAAACAACATCAAACCCCTGTTTATTTTGTCTGTAATCAAAACTTAATTCCCCATCTTCATTAGTGTCATAGTCATTTTCATCATCATATTCCCCCCCTTCACCATCATCATCTTCAAGCCCACTGAACTGGTATTCAATATGCTGCTGTTCTGTAACAATTCTTACAAGTGGTTCAGCTGCCTCGAGGGATTGAAGTCCCTTCCGAAAGAAATTTAACTGCTTTCAAAGCAAAATATAAGAAAAGGAATCAAGATTCAACTTGCAAGGAAGACCTGAGATTTGAAGCTTATGGGAATTTTAAGAAAGGAAAACCTGGGCTGCATGATGACGAGCTGCCTGAGTTAAAAGACTTCGAGACTGCCCTTGCTTAAGAGATTTTAGCCGAAACACAAATAGAGTTGCCTCATCATCA
This sequence comes from Malania oleifera, assembly GCF_029873635.1. Taxonomy (NCBI): domain Eukaryota; kingdom Viridiplantae; phylum Streptophyta; class Magnoliopsida; order Santalales; family Ximeniaceae; genus Malania; species Malania oleifera. The sequence goes on from NC_080427.1 coordinate 45,784,852, forward strand.
TATTCCTCATGAGCTGCTTGCAATTGCTGTAAAGTAACACTTTCCCCCTTTCCACTTTTTAATTTTCCTTTATCTCTCTGTTGTGCCGTCATGTGTTCATAAACAATCCTGAAAATATGTTTTCAATAAAAAACAATTTCACTTCAAGCAGGGCAAATCTCAATCAAATGAAAAGTTATGGACCTCTTTTCATCACATTGCCGCTTCATCTCCTGCACCAGCAAACAAGAGATCCATTGAGCATAATTTGCACTGGAAAGCTACCATAACAATTTAACAGCATGTGGAGGTGTCTACCAAAGACCAAGGGACACATCCCCACATGAAGGGACACAAAAAACATGGGTTCTCAAATTCAATTTGCATATGCATCTGCAAAAAGAAAATTTTAAAATACCTCAAGTTCACAAAATTTCCATTTTTATGTCGTACACAAATCCATGTTTTTGATTGATGAGAATCCCACACTCGTCTGACTTAACAGAAATCCCATTCATAAGTCCAATCAGAAAAAGTTTTTTATTAAGTCAGAGATGGTTTTGATAATCTAAGAATCTGATTAAGGAGTTGGCAGTTGGCACTGAATTATCATTCCAATCTTAGGAGACTGGCTCTGAGAATGGAATGAACAAGAATATACACAACCGAAAGCCACCAGCATCATCAGCAAAAAATGGTGTTCAGCAAAGACTTCTCATGTAACATAGAGACATAAGAATCAGTAAGGACAAACCTCCACGGTCCGAAGTTCATTGAGAAGAGACTCAGACGGAGTTGTGATTGTCATGAATATATGTGAGCGCTGAAACACCAAACCAACTAATTAATTCATTGAAGTCAAGGCAGTAAATTAAGGTAAACTAAGACAATATCAATGAGTACGTCACAGTTTGCAACATTCCAATATGCACTTACATAGCTATCAACAAGTTTCTGGAGTTCAAACTGCACTTGTCCCAGCTTCAACAAAACTCTGCCTGGATATAAAATGCAGAGCATAGTTGTCAAATCAGGATTTGAATTGTGAGCTGAAATTCCAATTTTGAGAATCGAGAATCGAATCCTAAGACTCAGTACAAATTTCCAAGATTCAGTTCTAAATGAGATGCATATATTGATATATTGATATATTAAACCTAAAAAAATTATGATAATTTAACAAACTACTAAAAAAATCAGCTTTTGAATCTTAACTGAAACATAAGTACCACCTTAGCCAATGATTGTTCCGCCCATTCTTAATGGCAGAACACCATACTTCACCAAGAGAAATGAATGGTTTTGTGAAAGCAACAAAAGATCAAAAGTTCTATTTTCTCCTGTTTGCAGCCCAAAACTGACGTAAATAAGGTATGGAAGGTAATTGTGTAATAACAAAAGCAATAAAAAATTAAAAAAAAAAAACTGTTTTTGAGGTTTTAAACTAGTCAGTTTTGTCAAGATACGAAAGGTCCAGAATTGTGTGAATTGATAGATTCAGATTGATTCATTAGATTCACAAGGTGAATCAATAGATTCGGCAATGTTTCAGTTGTTTTTAGATTCAGTGGTAAGCTTTGAATTGATTTAGTGCGAAATTGATATGAATCATATGAATTGAATAGGAAATTGTAAGATTCTAACAATGATGCAGAGAACTTACAACACAATTAATATCCGAAGCCATCTCAAATAAACTGAATATTTGCACACTTGCAGTACAAACAAAATACTCAGTTATAAACAGTGACAAAGGTACAGATCATCCCCTACCCCAATCCCAAATGAAGCTGATTCAGACTAAAAGCTCCAACTATTCACTTGAACAATGGTAGGTCCCCGAAGCATTACAAATTTTACTTGAAAAATATCTGTTAACAATTTTTGCCCAACGGTTCTTTGAGGCTACAGCGTAAAAATTTAAAATTCTTATCACTATAACTCCATTAATGAAAATAATTTTAGCACATTCCACAATACACAAACCCAATCTATCAGTGCATTCCCTTCATATAAACATAACAACACTACCACCAAGCCTTAAATAGGCTATATGAATCCTTTTCCGCCAACTTACACCATCATGGGCAATTTCTCCCAACAACTTAAAAGCTATTAAATCCTCACTCACAATCTCATTCCAAACTATTTTAGGTCTACCCCTATCCCTTCTATTGTCACTAATAGTAACTAGCTCACTCCTCCTAACGGTGCACTATAGCCTTTTCATATAAACATATTGTCATTTTTATTTTTTCTAAATCTAACTTAAAATTCACAAATCCAAAAATGCATAAGCCTCAACTAAATGGGCACAAAAGGCATGCATGCCTTCTTTGTATAATGTGTAGGCCTCTTTGAAATATGGTATTTCAGACTATGTCTTGTGGCATTTTGGGCATGTCCTTCTTAAGGTGAGCCTTAGTTTAGCCTTTTAATGCCATATATGAGGGGAAAGCCTGTATGAAATACCAACCCCCAGCCTTCCCCAGTCCCCCCATCCCGGGACCACCACCCCCCCACCCAAGCGCGCGCGCACGCAATGCTGATCCTGCCTCAAACCATAAAAATAAAAATAAAATAAACAAATAAATAAAAGGTCAAGATTTTGTTAATTTGAGGATTAAAAAAAAAAAGCAAAATATTGTTAATTTGAGGATTTATATATAATAGTAACACAAGCGAGGGTAACTTAAGGCCATTTCTTCCTCAAAGAAAATAAATGGTGCAGAAAATGAAACCGAAAGTTGAAAGCAAAGAGGAAATAACGCACTAATAATGCTCATCAACATCTCAGTGAATCAATTATGAAAGATGAAATGAATGATGATGGGCAGAAGGAAAGGGACAAAAAAGGAAAGCGGGAAAGGGAGAAGGTGGGACAAAGGATCACAAAATCTTTAAAATGGTACAGCAGTCAAACCTGCTAAGCTACAATGCTGCCACTGCCAACCACAAGTCATTCAAAGTTTCAAACAAACAAAAGGAGTCTCAAATTTGAAATAATCAGCAACTGAAATCAAGTCAAATGCATGAATATTGTTTAACATGGAACAAATCCAGTCTGCAGTTGGTTTTCTTAGAGAAGATCTAGTTAGTCTACTGTTACCAACTTTTAGTCAGCACTTGTTTTCCTAAAATGAATAAATAAATGGTGAAGAAAAAATAAAATTCTGTTAAAATTTAGCCTATTTACACAATTATTCATATGCATCAGAAAAACATTAAGAACTGTTGGCAATCAGCAAACAAAGTTTCCAATTACTAATTAATACAATGCATTACAATCTTAGAGTACATCCGAGCCACTAAAATTTTCCTTAACGGATAATCTGAGCAACTTTCAAGTAAATATTTATTGATTCACTTACCAGTTTCCTCGTCATCATTTAATGCAGTTTTCTCATGTAGACAAGCACCCATTTCCCGCAATGACTCTGAAAATTCTGGAAGTGAAGAAGATGTTATGTGGGAGATTTGTTCAAGATGATATTGAATAACAACATTATAATTATTTGACAGTGTGTTGGTAAAGCATTTCATTCACTATGTTCTAGTATAAACAATGAATCAAACATTGAGGACTCAAAACTAATACTAATATAGGAAATTTGTTAAAGTTTGTTTTAGCCCTTTTTATTAACGTGCTATGTTCTGATAATATTTGAGCTTAAAATTTAACTAGTATCACTACTCATAACTTAACTAAGAGAGATTCCGCAAGGGGATTTAACTAGAAAAGATTCTGCATGGGGGAATAAACATATAAGTCGGGCATGGATATAAATTCAGGCATCAAACTTTCTTCAATTACTTATAATATCATAAAAACATAGCTATAAAGCTTAACCAACCATCGCATAGCAGCAGAGGCCCTATGTTCTATTAATTTTGAACAAACACAACATGAGAGCAATAGAATGCCATATGAACCTAAAACTACTTTCCAAATTAAATTATATTTTTCTATGCAAGATTATGTCAAATACATACCATATGCACTGTTGGCTGTTGCAGCAGCTGCAGAAAGTAAGCTATCATAGCAGTTTCTCATGTCGTGCATGTCCTGAAAAAGAAAAACAAGGGAAGGGAAATTAAAAAAGGATATTTTATGATCACATTCTTGGAAATCTACACTTTAATACAATATATAAATTTTGAACAATGCACAAATGCTTCAATCATTTTCCCTACCAAATAATCACACTAATTATCTCAAAAATTACCATGTAGTGCATATAGAAAGATATACTTCCACAACCATAAAAATATGCCTTCTATTTTTTATTTTGTTTCCTAATAGGTATAAAGTGTCGAATTCTTCTACTTGCGGGGCTGAGTCTAAATTATCTTTCCAGGATCGCTGTTTGCAATATTATATGATTTTACAACCACAAACACGTTTTCAGCACTTCACGCAATAGGAATAAAAAATCCCCCAAGAAAAAATGTTCCGTGCTTAATTCATTACAAATCTAACTGGTCATCAATGTAATCCCTGTGAGACCTCTCATCAGACAGAGAAAGACTATTTAGAGAATCAAGGCCAAATACAGATGCCATTTGCACACTAGAGGAAACCAGTCTCTAACCACAACTTGCACTAGGGCAAGAAAACACAATGTAGTGATATTTATAGCAGCAAAGAAACTTTCATATAAAGCCATTGAAGCATCAATCTTTATTATCATTGGTAGAGACCACCTTATTTTTAAGAACAACCTTCCTCTCCAAAAACATTCCTCTCCAAATGCTTGCTAGGTTTCTATATTTCCATAAGCTTAAAGTGTCCAAAAACCTATGCATAAGCTGATAATGAGCAGCAAATGGTGCGCCTACAATGTAAGCACTTGGCGGAAGACACTACCCAAAAACAAAAACCCATACCAGCGTAGTCTCAAGTAACAAGTTGAAATTTTATGACTTAAAAACAAGAGGAAAGTCGAATTAAAAAGCGAGAGAGAGAGAGAGAGAGAGAGAGAGGTAGCTTCATGGAGGATCTCCAAGCTCGCCTGATCAACAACCATAATTTCAAATTCATTTCATCAAACAGGCCCTCAGAACTAAGACTTAAAAATCAAGCAATGTTCATTCGAACCTATTTCAAAGCCCAATCATGCATCCAACTCTCAAAGTAAAAGATTCGAACCAATCGAAACGAAGCAAACACACAGCAAAGATCAATTATACCAACACCCAAACAGACACATGCACAAAGTACCCGCGCAGCCTGAGCGAGCTCATCCAAGTGCGCCGAAGCTTGGTACTCTCTCTTCTCCTTCCCATCGCTCTTATGAAGCGCAAATTTCCGCAGCCTCCCCAACGATGACTTCATATCCGCAAAACCCTAGCAGAATGCGAGCAGTAGATGCGGAGATTACGAGCAAACTAGAGATTGAATCCGAGTTACTCTCCTCCTTCAAAATCAAAACCAGTAAAATCAAATCTACGAAGAAATCACGAACACAAATCGATCAGCTGAACTCCATTGAAGAAGCTCGGTTGTTAGGTCAAAACACTCGGAACAAATCAAAGACCAGAAGAGAGAGAGAGAAAGGAAGGGGAGAGACACGAAACCGGAAGAGTGCGGAATGAGGAAATAAACAGAATAAGGAAAAAATTCTAACGTTATTCGCCGACTAGGGAAAGCACCCCCTGGCTGAGCGACACGTGTCCTTTAAGGTCAATTTGTTGATTTTGAACAGATGCTCTGCGCGTACGGCCTTGATCGGACGGTGCCAGATGATGAAAGATGGCGCCCAGATGGCGCGAGTTCAAATGCGAGTGGGCCGCGTCGCGTGGGACTTCGAGGTGAAAACTGGTTCGTTGGGTAGTCGGAGACGCAGAATTGCTCCGCTTCGTGTGCTTCGAAAAGAGGATCCGGCACGCACTCGAGTAGGGAGGAACGAGCACTCGCTGCGACCCGATTTGAGACCTGTGGCCGCTAATTGCTAGGGGCTAAGTGCCAAGCTGGGTTCATTAAAGCCCGAAAGTGCGAGAGAGGTCATATAAACTGATGACTCGGACGGTAAAGAGGACGTGGCATCACCGTTAAAAACGAAGTGGGCCAATTGCCAACGTGGACATTTGTGATTGGCTTACAACTATGACGTGGCAGCACATGAAAGTTTTCTTTTTTCTTTTTCTTAGTGAACAATTTACCATCTAAAATTTGTTATTTACTTATAACGACTCTTAATCTTTTTACTGATTTAAAAATTTTAGATTTGACTGTATATTCGAATAAATTTAGATAAATTATAATATTAAATTTGTTCCAAATCGGTATATATTTACATTCAAGACGTTAAATTTATGTTCTCAACATCTTAAAACACTATTTGAAAATATAAATTTAAGTGTTTTGATTTAAATGTATGTGAGTTTGGAAGAAATTTCATATAATCTTACACTACGTTATATTAAACACACACAAATCAGAAATTCGATATTTGAATTTCATGCTTTCAAATGTATGATAAAAGTAAAAAAGCATTATTCAACGCGTATTTTCTTCCTTTATTTTTCTTAATTTTCCTTATTTTCTGTAAGTATAATATTTATAAATCATGAACGTGCATATAATATTTCTTTATTTTCCTTATTTTCCTCATTGTCTCTTAAACCTAATAAATTTGAGATACTCGGCATTGTGTGCATCGATTATTATTTATTTTAACGTATTAGAAGTGGCGTTGGAATGTATTCTTATTTGTGTGCGTCCAATGGGTAACATTTTATCTGTAATTGGCTCGCAAATCTCAAATAAAGGAACACTTATTTGTAAATAATTTTCGAAATATTAACCCTAAACTCTCTCCATTCTCGAGATTAAAAGGGTCAATTGAAAAAAATATTTATCGTGACAATGTAAAATGAACTGATTATAAATTCTAGGTAAAAAAACATTCCTTGTAAAAATTTTTTTTTTTTTGGCTCATACCGAATCATCTGAATTTATTATTTAATGTTGTTTTTGCTTCAACATATAATTCATACAATACATTAGTGTCATATCAAAACAGTTAAATCTATAATAATTTTTGTAAAATGCTAATACATAAATACACATTATATAACTAAAATATTATTAAAAAGGAATGTACTGAATATTACCAGATGGGATAATAATATTGTAGAATTTAGTGATGTTATATTTTTCAGTTCTTTTCACAATATTATTTTAAAATATTATATAACTATAGGATACTCTTAAGCCCTAAAAAGCGAGCTATTTTGTGATTATTTTAAATTTTTTATTTTTATATATAAAAATTACATGGTCAAATATTATAACAAAGACGCTGCCTCGTTGACGAGGTTGATAGAGTCAAAGGTTCTATAAATATCTTTTTTCTTTACTTATTTGCTAAGATATCAAAACACACACACTCCCTCTCTCTAAGAACTCGAAGCTCCACTCTCTCTCTTTAGATTTCTTCATCGTTCGTTGTTAAAATCAACGATCCGATGTTACTGCGATGATCAGGGAAGGATTCTCTACGTGTTCTGTGGAACAGATCTTCGTTTTGAGGTCTTCAGGCTTTGACCCAAAAATCGAGGTAAGGCTCGGTTTTTATTTTCGTTTTGGTATATCTATAGAGAATGGAATTGTGAGTAATTATTATACTGTGGTTCATAGGTTTTGGAAACTCGGTTCGCTATTTAGGAGTTGTAGAGTTCGGGTTGGATTTTTTGGGAAAGGTAAAGGGATTCTGTTTATATCGATTATTTTCGAAATCAAATTCGGTAGAACTATGGTTCACGATCCTGCCTGTATTTTGGCTACTTATTTGGGGAAATCTAATGGGTAAAAATTACGAGATTTTTATGTTACAGTTTTAGGAAAAAAGGGGGTGTTGGGTTGCATCTTTGGTTTCGTTGGAAAACCGTGGATATGTTGAATATATTGTGTTATAGAGATAGTCATGCCTTGACTTGTTTTAAAATGTATTCTAAAAATCGTGATTTTGTGATTACCAAATAAGTGTGGAATGAACTGTTATATGAATATGCATTGAGTTGTGATATGCTGAAATGAGATATAGGAATGTGTGTTCCGAATTGTTCTAGGTTGTGAAAGAGTGTCTAGCTCTATATCCGATGGTGTGAAATATCACATGCTAGTGGCAAAAGTGTTCAGCTCTATATCCGAGGGCATGAAATATCGTCTGCCAGTGGCAAGAGTGTCCAATTCTATATCCGAGGGTGTGAAATATCGTCTCTTACCGGCTGATCACCAAAGGGTGTGGATCCACCAGATATACCGATACAATGCCATGGGAGCCTGGGGCCACGCCATGTGTCGGGGACGTCGTGTTATGCGGGTCGACTTCGTGCCAAAGGGTGTGACAACACCAGGTTACTTGATCATGTGTGTCAGGTCTTTCAGGTAATCGGAACTAGCGTCCTAGTGTTGCGAACATGGTGGTCGGTTTACTGCATAAAGTACCTGTGTAAGTACTTGGACTATATTTGGGTTGTCATTTTGGGTATTGTTGGCACCGTGGGTTATGTTTTGTAATATGGAGCTTAGACTCTGGTATGGTACGATGTATGTATGAAATGAACTTTTCCGTTGCGTATATGTTGTGTATGTGAATGTGTATAGGGTGTACGGGAATCCCACGGGGTCGAACCCTCATTCATTATAGTATCATGTGTGTTTTGTATGATACAGGGACAAGTTAGGTTACTAAATCACACCCTGGGTACCATTGCCGGGTTCGAGGCGTGACAAGTTCCCACAATTACCTAAATCCATAAAATTCTCAAATTATGTAATTAATTAATAATTAAATATAAATTATTAAGTTGAAATTTTTGTTTCAAAATAAGATTATATATTTTATTATATTTTTCTCAATATTAAATACTATTAAAAATAAAAACAGGTTTTAATATGATTAAAAATAAGGAAAAAAGTAAATGACATATAATTAAATTTTTGTTTATTAATTTATTATATATTATTTTCTTGTTAATTTTTCATTAAAAACATTAAAAGCATGAATTTATTCATATACACATGCAGCCAGCATATCAATACTAATTAATTTGGACCCCCAGGGTGTGGTTCAGGTGGTAGTGTGGGTTGCAGGAGTGCCTTTCATGAGGTAAGGTGTTCAAACCCTCCTGGACTCGTTTCTGCCCCTGGACTCCTAAATTTACCCTCCCTTTGGAGTTGTGGGGTCAATTTCAAGGGGCGCAAGATTAGTCACGTAGACCGTAAAATGGACGCATGGATACTCGGTGCGTAATCCAAAAAAAAATATTAATTAATTTGTTAATTAATTAATTGGATGGTCAAAGTCAGATTTTGCTGACAGGGGAGGGAATTCAAGAATTAAGACCCTCCAACATTGACTGACAGTTGTCGGTCTTCTTTCAATAGAGTGACCATTTTGTCCTCTTCCACTTCTTTGAAAATCAAAGCACCGTTTTGCGTCGTCCAGTCACCACTTCTTAAAAAAAGGGAAAATAAAAATAAAAAATTAAAAGGCCAAAGATAATATTTTTCTTGAAATATTAAAAAAATATTTTTTTTTTGAAAATTTAAAAATTTTAGACATTTTTACAATATTATAGAATAATTATAATTTTTTTATATTATTTATCAAAAATGATATAGACTTTTCTTTGTATCCGACTGATATACCCAAAATTATCCTAATTAAGTAGACTATTAAAAGTTGACCACACTCATTATTATGATTTCCATAAACATGGGAGAAGACCAAAGCGCTCATTGATGGGGCAGTTACAAAGTCACCCAAGTCAAGACTCTTAAATGTTAAAGCGATTCATGTCTGCGCAATTATGCGCTCATTAAAACCATATCACCACAAAGTCAAACTCCGCCACTATAAAAGGGGACCCGGAGAAGAGGTAAGGTCATCTAATTTCATACCCATTCTTTTACTATTGCAATTAACCTCTCAACAAGTCTCTTACTTAGACATCAGAGTGATCCCCGGGGGTAAACATCGGATCCTCAAAATCATCCTTATTTGTTTCTTTTCACGTGGTCGTGATCAAGGAACGATTCGTGAAGGTCGTTCAATTTTTGGCTGCAACAGTTGGTGCCATCTATAAGAAATTCTTGAGAGGTTTTATTTATCTATCCTTAATCACGAAAGGTAATAGCCTTTGGTTCAACCTTCGCTTTTTACATTTCATGAAACAGTTCAACAGTTTTGCTAGCTTTTCCATGACTTGCCAAACCTCCAATCATGGTACTCCAAGAAATCACATCTCTTTGAGACATTTTATCAAAGACCTAGAAGGCTTGATTTATGCTTCCACATTTTTCATACATTTCAATGAGTGCATTGCAAATTTTCCAAAAAACACCTAAGGCATCAACATAGAACCCAATTCTAGCATACCCAAATATCATTGATGTCCAAAAAATAATCGTCTTATTGGGCATCTCGTCAAAGATTGATTTTGCCCCACACAGCTAACCCAATCTAGCATGTCTATAAATGAGATTATTCCATGAAATTGCATCTCTATATGACCATGGACTTACTTACCTAGATCCCCACTCAAAGTGCATGAAACAAGACTCTAGAAGTGCTGGTTAAGCCAACTCGGGAGCCGCGAGTTGTTGTTCAAACTGTTAGTGAGGTTGATATATTGGATGCTGGATATCGTTGGCGCAAGTATGGATAGAAAGTGGTGAAAGGCAATCCTAATCCCAGGTATGGTGTGCTATTTTTTTCCATCTATGTTTCTTCCCACACTTCAACAGGACAAAAAAAAAAAAGACCTGACAAATTTTTTGAGGCAAATAAATTGGGTTTAGCTACTCTCAGCTTCGGGCTAATTCCCCGACAATCAATTATCATGTATAGAGAAGTAGACTTATTTATTTTTCTACAAGCTATTAGCATTTGGAAAATCAGCAAGCCTATAGTACACATTATTATTTTTTAACTCAAATTATTTATTTTGACTTTACAGGGTAACATTGAACAACTATAGAAGAGCTAGAGTTTCCTTTAATTGGTTGAAAAGATGCTAGTTGGTGAAAAGTATGTCATGATAATCTTTAGTGGATGATATAGAATTTCCATGCATGAAGTTTGTTATTGACTGAAAAAATGTGGATGAAGACCACAGTTGTTTTAATTAATAAGAAATTTGATATTTATTATAAACTGACACTTAGCTGGTGGGAAATGGGGCAACAATGTATGTCGAGTGTTGCTTCAAATGGGAAAAAGATATAGTTTACATGTAACGACCTGCTATTTAACTGGGTTATATATATATATATATACTATAACATTTAAAATGCTCTGATACCACACTGGATTAAACCCAATCATCAACCTAAGCAGTGAGAAGCAGAAATCAAATAAATATAACCATATATAACTATATACAATACCAGAGTGCTAAATTGTTTCCCAAAATATACATGTATGACTATTCCCCAAAATACTCTCAATTGGGTGGGACTATACAAAAAATACTCCAAAAACATACTTACTATCTACTGACAGTGCAGTACTGTAGCCCTTCTATCTGCGAGCCTAGTCTGCTCGCCTACTTGGGTCACCTGAAAAATGTTAAATTAATTGGAATGAGCCAACGCTCAGTAAGATGAAATATGTCATTGCTAGTGTGTGGCAAATGAGTTACAATACTATGAAAATCTATTTTTATATAATCATGTATAATTGGATCTGTAAATACAATACAAGTAATAAAAACCACTACCATTTCCATGTTGCTTAATATATCTGTATGTTAGGTTACTAGTCAAAATACTTCTAATGTACATAAGTATATTCTTCGTCTTTACAAATATGTATATATATATATATATATATAATAATAATAACTAAAAACTTCCTTGTGGATAACTGAGTGTCATGATTTAACCCCTCGTGACAGGGTTGTGCGGCCCGTAGGCGGGATCTACCTTGGCTGGCCGACCAGGGTAAATCACTATACTCCCTCAGTCAGATCGGCCACTCCTCAACCCATATCTGATGGGGAGCTTGTCCACGTCTGGGCACGATCGACCTACTACTGCATATTATCTAAATAGGTGGTTGCACTCTGAACTGAAATATCTGTAGCTACGGTACCGTGCTCTGTAACTGTATGGTCCAACAGGGTCTGATACTATATAATACATCTCTATATACAACTATCTGATTTACCATGATTTTGAAATAACTGTATTAACCATGACACTGAAATAAGCTGTAACTGTATCAACTGTATTTCTGAACTAAACTGTAATCTGTAAGTCATGGTACTGGAAACTGTATAATCATGGTACTGAAAACTACATAATCATGGTATTGTATAATTACTATAAAACATATCCACTGGCTATATATTCTGTAAAACATACCCTAAAAATACTATAAAACATACTTCTGTACTATTTTCATATTTTCAAGCCACACAATAATTTAATACATAATATTCATAATTAATAAACTGTATAATGTCCTACTGTGAATAATAAACTGGTAAAAATATACATTTCATACTAGAAATCATTTTAAAACTACCTAACATAGCATATTTCTTTTACCTATTTCCTGTTAAAAATCTCTTACTATAACGAGTCTAACACCCGCAGGGTTCTCCACTCAACACCTTAAAAACCATAAATCTCATAACAAAATATCAATATTTCTTTACCTACATCATTTCTTACAACTTCTAGAAAGTCAAATTTCGAATAAAAGACCTTACCCTGGATTTGGGATAAATTACAACTTCGTCCCACCAACGATCCACTCTGGCAGACTCGAAGAGAACTCCACCGGGAACGTCATGGTGGCCTCAGATTGTCAATCCAGCGACTGACGGGGCCAGAATTGAAGAAAGAAGGGTGAAGGGTCGTAAGAGAGAGAGAGAGGAAAGGGTTTGCGGCCAAATTTCTGCGATTAAAATTAGTTTAGGGCTATTTATATTGTGGGATTCGTCGATGAGCCACGTCATCTCATCGACGAGTTCTTAAGTAATTTCATCGACGAACTTTACCCTTTGTCGACGAAATTCAGAGTAGCCCAAATTCTTCTCTCAGTATTTTCTCGTCGACGATGTTCTGAAGAACCCTCATCGACGAACCCCTGTATTCGTCAACGAGGCCTGAAACTTTCTTAAAATTATTATTATCTCCAAAGTGCGATGTCGTCGATGAACGCGGAGCGTTCGTCGATGAAGTCTACTGCCTCCCTCTGTTCCTGTTTCTATTTTCCTCCCTCTTTAATTATTAAAATACTATTATTCTTCGGGCCACTACATTCCCCCCTCCTTATAAAATTTCGTCCTTGAAATTTACTATTTATATAATTCATCATCCCTTAAAGGAAAATGGTCTACTTATTTTATTATCTGTTCTCACTTATGGCGGAAGAATATCGTAGTTACATGGGTAGTTCTGAGAGATTACAAGTATAAAATAAAATTCTCCCAAAACCAAAATACTACCTATCTTATACTATATATTACAGTTACATTGTACCGAACAAAAGAAAATTACTATCCTAATATATACATCATCATTATAACTTCTCAAAACAAGTGAGGATACTTTCGTTTGATCTTATCTTCTAACTCCCACAAGACTTCCTCAACCGCATGTGTAGTAACCCGACCCCGAGAAAAAATAAAATAAATAAATAAATAAATAAAATTTTAAAAAAATAATAAAATAAATAATAATAATAATAAAAATAAATAATAAATAAACATAAAATAAATAAATAAATAAAGAGATATTTTGGAGAAGATATTTTGAAAAGATATATTTTGAGATATTTATATATAAATATCTTGGAGGAGATATTTATTTAGATTACTTAAGGGCTAAGTTAGGTTTTATTTTATAAATTCTCTTATTCTTTCTCTCTCTCTCTCTCTCTCTCTCTCTCTCTCTCTCTCTCTCTCTCTCTCTCTCTCTCTCTCCCTCTCTAAGATCCTTCACCGTTTGTCGTCCGTTTCCAAAAACAAAGGGTACTACGTGGATCAGAAAAGGAAACTCTACACTTTTAGTGGATCGGATTGTCGTTTCGGAAAGTTTCGTGTTTTCCCAAGAATCGAGGTAGGAATCTAATCCTAATTTTGATTAGATATTTGGATAACAGTAGAAAACATAGTAAGGTTATGTTCTGTGGTTTTAGGTTTTCGGGATCTCGGGTTGTCATTTTGGACCATTTTCGTACGAAGTTTCATTTCGAGTATAAGGTAAGGGGAACTTGATTACAACAACTATTTTGAAAAACTAAACTTCTAAAAAGCTAGTTTATGTTATTATGTATGATTTAACTGCTTATTTGTGAAATTCTACCGAGTAGAAATGCCGGTTTGATGATTTTACGATTTTTGGTAAAAATGAAGATTTCAACGTGTAATCTCCAAATTTTACAAACATCGTATATTTGTGTTTATACTATAATAGGAGAGGCTCGAATCCTTTATTTATTCGGTTAAACTATGTATATTGAATTTCTATCATTTAGCGGGTTTTTGTATTAAACTTGTGTGATATATGTTGAAATGGAAATTAATATATTTTCTATACTACTGATATAGAATATGGGAATGAAATTCCAATTTGTTATACTGACAATGTGATAAACAGAGGCTAGTGATACACCGAGCCGCATCAGTAAACAAAGAGGGGTAAACTGAGTGGAAAGACGTCGATTTGAACCCGCTGGGATTATTTCTATATTATTGATATAGGGTTAAAAAATACTTTCTTTGCAGAGTTGAAATAAACTACTGTTATATGATACGACGCAATATCGTAGCTAGATGTACACGTGCAACCACACGTACTAAACGATGTGGGTACCAAGATGGTCGACTAGCAGGGTGAAACCATTGGCTGATATTGGACCAATGGAAGCAGTCGGATCGTAAGTAGGTACTCGACAGTGCCTGCACGAACAGGGCATTGGACGAGTATCAGTGCACAACCCGGGCCACGGGGTAAAACTGGTTATTGGGATATTTTGCTGTTGGTCATCTGATAAATCATTAAATGGTCGAAAGACAGATGTGAGAATTTTGTAATATGAATAATGATATACCTGATACATTACTATATTGAAAATATTTGATTTATATTCCAAATGTTGAATGAAAATATGCATGTATGCAGTCACACATTGTTGTAACTCCTTCTTCCTTACTGAGAGGTGTCTCACCCTATTATACAACCTTTGTTTTTAGGTCCATCAGTGCGTCAGTCCTAATAGCTAAAAGGACTGGGAGATTGTTTTTGAATAGCTTATGTAAGCATCTAAATCATGTAGTAAATCTTAGATGAAGTTCCTTTTTGGAGGGTTGTAATAATGAGAATTGTTCTAAGTCCGAAATATGTAAATTATGGATGCTTTAGTGAACTCTGGTATAAGTCTAATAGAAATCCCAATGGATATTTATGTTTTTCCGCGACATTTACATCATTATTATGTATGTTTTACACCCATATGTCCCTGTTTAGGGCGAGTTGTTTCCATATCTTGAACAGGTATAGATATTATGTATGAAAGAGTGACACCTGGGTCCGTATAAAGGGTCGGGTCATTACAGTTGGTATTAGAGCCCGTAGCCAGTCGGAAGTATGATTTGATTCATGCTACCTGGTTAAGGATATGTGCTAAACTAAGAAGTTGCTAGTTGTTACAGTCTAGAATATACCAGAGTATAGGACATGGATATGACCTTGAGTTTTGTTTTGTATAACTGGAGACGAAAACAATTGGCAGACTTCTGTGTTTTTCTAGATCATTCGAAGGGTTCAGAAAATCATGGCAATCTATTGATGGTTTTGTTTCCAAGTGGAAGGGCAGAACTTAAGTTATAATGATGATGTTAAATTAATGGAGTACATCGATATTCAGGATGAGGATTTAAGGGAACTAAGTCTATAGTATGATAGTGTTAGTTGATGCTTAGGCTATTACCTTCTAATAAATTCTCGTAAATGTTTTCAGGATGGAATCCAGGGATATCACTGCCAATATAGGTGGCAGTAGTAGTGAGGGTGCTGACCCCGAGGCTGGTAACGACTCTACTAGTGTGTTACATGAATTTGCACAGCAACTTATGGCTGAGGTAGTGCATATGAATAGAGGGCAGGATCGTCCTATAACTGAGTTGGGTTGCTCCATTGAGCAGTTCACCAGATTGAAGCCCTCTGCTTTTGTGGGCAGTGCAAATCTAGTTCGTGCTGAGAATTGGATCTAGGAGATCGAGAAGATCTTAGATGTGTTAAATTGCATCGAAAAGCAGAAAGTCACCTTCGCCACGTTTAAGTTGGCAGGGGAGGCTAAGAGATGGTGGGGGTCGATAAAGCAAATGGAAGAGCACCGACCGATACCAATAGTGTTGACGTGGGCCCGATTCAAAGAACTCTTCTTTAAACGATATTTTTCGGCCACGGTTAAAAACGCAAAGATGGAAGAATTTATGAACCTGATGCAGGGATCGCTGACAGTGCAGCAGTATGCTGCTAAATTACAGGAGCTGTCTCGATTTGCTTCGTTTGTGATTCCTGATGACACTAAGAAAGCTTTGAAGTTTCAGAGGGGTCTGAGGAGTGAGATCCGTAAGCAGACAGCGATCTTGCAATTGTTGGACTTTACTACGTTGGTTGATAAAGCCACGGTAGCAGAGGAGTGTTTACTAGAGGATGCAGAAGTTCAGGTTACGAAGAAGAGGCCAGCGCCTCCTAATTATTCGTCTGGGGCAGGACAGAGTAAGTAGAAGAAAAACAGTGGTGGCACGTCCCAGAATGCCGCAAGTGTTCCACGTTGCTCTTTATGTGGTAAGAAACACTAGGGGCAGTGTTGGTTGTCTACGGAAGCCTGTATGTGGTGTGGTAGACAAGGACTTCAGATAAGAGACTGTCCGAGGCAGAGGAATGATGGAGTCACGCAGCAGCAATGCAGAGGGAATGCTCCGACACAGCGTGGCGGTCAGCAGGGGGGTACTGCCCAGGCTAGCGTATATTCTCTGACTCCTGGTGATGCTAAGAACGCTGGTGACGTGGTCACAGGTACTATTTATGTGTTTTTTCATGAAAGTGTAGTACTTTTTGATTATGGAGCTATGCATTCTTTTATTTCCCATGATTTTGTTAAACTATGTGGTTTGGAGGTGCAACTGTTGGATTATGAACTGGTAGTGACTACGCCGTCTAGGTCTACAGTCGGGTGTAGTAGGTTAGTCCGTAACTTCCCTGTGAAAATTCAGGGAAGAATACTACCAGTTAACCTAGTTGTCTATGACATGCATGGTTTTGATATCATTATTGGGATGGACTGGTTGTCGGCCAGTTATGCTAGTATTGACTGCCGCAAGCAGGAGGTGTTGTTTAAACCACCACGGGAGCAGGAATTTAGATTCCAGGGGTCATGTGTGCGTTCTGCACCACGGATCCTTTCAGCTTTGCAAGTTGGGAGGCTACTTCTAGATGGCTGCCAAGGGTATCTGGCGTTTGTGAAAGATACGCTGATTGAAGAAAATAAGTTGGAAACAATTGCTGTAGTGTGTGAGTTCCCTAACATGTTTCCAGAGGACTTGCCAGGGTTACCTCCGGACAGGGAAGTGGAATTCGTGATAGAGCTAGTTCTAGGTATGGCGCCGATATCGAAAGCTTCGTACCGTATGGCTCCAGCTAAATTGAAAGAACTGAAGGAACAACTTCAGGAGCTCCTAGACAAGAGGTACATTCGTCCTAGTGTTTCTCTTTGGGGAGCGCCCGTTTTGTTTGTTAAGAAGAAGGATGGGTCGATGAGGATGTGCATCGACTACAGAGAACTTAACAAGGTGATGATAAAGAATAAATATCCACTACCTCGGATCGATGATCTGTTTGACCAGCTTCAGGGCACGCAGATCTACTCTAAGATTGATCTTCGATCTAGGTATCACCAGTTGAAGGTGAAAGCGGAAGACATTCCTAAGACGGCGTTTCGAACTCGGTATGGCCATTATGAATTTATGGTTATGCCTTTTAGTTTGACTAATGTACCTGCAACATTTATGGATTTGATGAACAGGGTCTTTCACGAATATTTAGACCAGTTCGTTGTGGTATTTATCAACGACATCCTAGTGTATTCTAGGAGCGCTACAGAGCATGAGGGGTATTTGAGGCTTGTCTTGCAAATGCTTAGGAATAAGAAATTGTATGCTAAATTGAAGAAGTGTGATTTCTGGCTAGAGTAGATTGTGTTTCTTAGTCACGTCGTGTCCAAGGAAGGTGTATCCGTGGACCCGAGTAAGATTGAAGCAGTAGTGGACTGGACGAGACCGAAGAATATTCAAGAAGTCAGAAGCTTTTTGGGTCTTGCAAGTTACTACCATCGTTTTGTGGAAGGGTTCTCTAGTTTAGCAGGTCCTTTGACGCAACTCATGAGGAAGACGGTGAGGTATGTTTGGACTAAGGAGTGTGAGTTGAGTTTCCAAGAGCTGAAATGGCAACTAGTTACTGCTCCAGTCTTGACCATTCCTTCAGGGATCATAGAAGAAGAGGAACAAAAGCGTGGGTTATCGTCACAATACCAAGTGCTAGGATTCTCAGATGAACCAGACTGGTGGTCGTTGTACCAGATGCCACAAGTGGCACGAGGGTGAGTGCCGGTCATTTGGGGGTAACTGCTACAACTGTGGCCAGCCAGGCCATATGTCTCGTGATTGTCGTGCACCAAAGCGAGGTGCCTGCATTTAGTGGGAAATTAGGGAACAACTAGATACCTCAGGGAATCGCTCAGACGAATACGGCTCCGGCCAGAATATACTCTCTTACTCCAGCGGACACTGAGCATATAGGGAACGTGGTGACAGGTACCTTATTATTGCTTTCGAATAAGGATTCTATTTTATTTGATTCGGGTGCAACCCACTCTTTTGTGTATGAGAATTTTTTGGGACGGTGTGGGGTTGAGACTCGAGATATGAATGAGGTGTTATCTGTTACTATGCCATCTGAGAGTGTATCTTTCTATAGGAAGATGTTGGTAGGCTACCCAGTGGAAATTCAGGGAAAGCTGCTACCGGTAAATCTTGTTGTATATGACATGTTGGGGTTCGATATCATTCTGTGGATGGATTGGTTGTTCTCCAGTTATGTTATGATCGACTGTCGTAGGAAGGTGGTAGATTTCAGACCTCCTAGGGAGTAGGAGTACGAATTCGTGGGATCGTGTATGCATCCAGCGCCACAGGTTCTGTCGGCACTACAGACGAGGAGGCTACTCTTGGACGAACGTCAGGGGTACCTAGCTTGTATGAAGGAACTGCCACAGGATGAGTTGAGACTCAAGGACATTCGGGTAATCAGCAAGTTCCCAGATGTGTTTCTAGATGATTTACCCGGTTTACCTCCGGATCGTGAGGTGGAGTTTGTGATAAAGTTGCTGCCTGGTAAGGCACCAATCTCTAAAGTTCCGTACTGGATTGCTCCAGCGGAACTTCGAGAGTTGAAGAAGCAATTGCAGGAATTACTGGATAGGGGTTTCATTCGACCTAGTGTTTCGCCCTGGGGAGCTCTAGTATTTTTTGTAAAGAAGAAGGACGGGTCGATGCGGATGTGCATTGATTACCGTGAGATTAACAAGGTGACTGTAAAGAATCACTATCCTTTACCTCGTATAGATGATCTTTTTGACCAGTTGCAAGGGACGCAAGTCTTTTTGAAGATCGACCTGCGGTCAGGATATCATCAGGTGAGGGTTAGAGCCGAGGATGTAGCGAAGACTGCTTTCCAAATTAGATAAGGCCACTATGAGTTCTTAGTCATGTCGTTTGGGTTGATGAATGCTCCGGCGGTGTTCATGGATCTGATGAAAAGGGTTTTCCATGAGTACCTAGATTTATTCGTAGTGGTATTCATTGACGACATTTTGGTGTACTCAAGGAGTACGGAAGAGCACGTGGAACATTTAAGGTTAGTGTTACAAATTCTGTGGGAGAAAAAGTTGTATGCTAAATTGAAGAAGTGTGAATTCTAGTTGAGTCAGATTGCATTTTTAGGCCATGTGGTTATTGGGGATGGTATATCAGTTAATCCTAGCAAGATTGAAGTTGTGGTTGACTGGGTGAAGCCGAAGAATGTGCAGGAGGTTCGGAGTTTTCTGGGACTGGCGGGTTACTATCGTCAGTTCGTAAAGGGTTTCTCTAAACTGTCTGGACCTTTGACACGATTGACCAAGAAGGGAGTCCAATTTGAGTGGACCAATGATTGCGAGCAATGCTTTCTGGAGTTAAAGCACCGGCTGGTTACTGCTCCAGTGTTGACCATTCCTTCGGGGGATGATGGATTTGTGATTTATAGCAAAGCATCTCTGAAAGGCTTGGGATGTGTGCTTATGCAGCAAAGTAAGGTAGTAGCTTATGCGTCTTGGTAATTGAAAGAGTACGAGAAGAATTACCTTACGCATGATCAATAATTGGTTGCTGTGGTATATGCACTAAAGATCTGGCGACACTATCTGTACGAGGTGCAATGTGAGATCTTCACTGAACATAAGAGCCTCAGGTATTTCTTCACATAGAAGGAGTTGAACATGAGGCAGAGGCGGTGGCTAGAGTTGATTAAGGACTACGATTGCACGATCAGTTATCACCTGGGGAAGGCTAATGTGGTAGTTGATGCGTTGAGTCGGAAGTTAGGGCTTATGGTTGTATCTGCGGCTGTAACTCAGTGTAACATTAGAAGGGATTTGAAGAGCTCGGGTATAGAGTTGGTGGTTGGTGATCATCAAGCTTATCTTACTAGTTTGGTGGTCCAACCGACCTTATTTGATCGTATAAAAGTCGCGCATGCTAGTGATGCAGAGTTGGCAGAGGTTGTGGAAAATGTACAGCAGGGACTGGCTACAGAGTTTAACATCTCTGAGGGAAGTGTGCTGAGGTCTGGGACCAGGTTATGTGTTCTGAATGATGATGAGATCAGAATGACGATTCTAGAGAAGGCACATCGTTCTTTGTATATGGTACATCCTGGTAGTACAAAGATGTATCGAGACCTGCGCGAGGCCTTCTAGTGGTTTGGTATGAAGAGGTAGATTGCTCAGTTCGTGGACCAGTATCTGACGTGCCAGCACGTGAAAGCTGAACATCATAGGCCAGCAGGGCTGTTACAGCCTTTGCTTATTTCGGTGTAGAAATGGGAGCATATTTTCATGGATTTTGTGACCGGATTGCCGCCAGTACTTCACGGGTAGGATGCTATTTGGGTGATCATGGATAGATTGGAAATCTGATCATTTCATACCGATGAAAGTTAGCTATCTTTTAAGTAGGCTGGCGGAGTTGTATGTGCATAAGATTGTGAGAACGCACGGGGTACCAGTGTCCATTGTGTCAGATCGAGATCCGAGGTATACTTCTTAATTCTGGATGAGTTTATAGGAGGCACTGGGGACGAAGCTTACTTTCAGTACAGCGTTCAACCCCTAGATTGATGGACAGTCGGAGAGGACGATACAGATATTGGAAGATATGTTGCGAGTTTGTGTGTTAAACTTCAGTGGTGGCTGGATACAATTTATGCCACTTGTAGAGCTCGCTTATAATAACAGCTTCTAGTCTAGCATTAGGATGACACCGTTCGAGGTTTTGTATGGTCGGAGGTGTCGATCTCCTTTGTGTTGGGATGAGGTTGGTGAACGTCAGGTGTTAGGACCTGAACTTATGCAGTAGGCGTCTGAGAAGGTGGCTTTGATCCGGGAGAGGATTAGATCATCCCAAAGTCAACAGAAGAGTTATGTAGATATTCGCCGCCGTGAGTTAGAGTTCGAAGTGGGAGGTAAGGTATTTCTGTGTATTGCTCCAATGAAAGAGGTGATGAGATTTGGCAGGAAGAGCAAGTTGAGCCCGAGGTATATCAGACCATTTGAAGTACTTGAGCGAGTGGGTCCGGTAGCCTACAGGATTGCATTACCTCCAACACTCTCGAGGGTCCATGATGTGTTTCACGTATCCATGTTGAGAAGGTATGTGTTGGATCCTTGACATGTTGTTAGTTATGATGACTTGGAAATTGGGGATACTTTCGCGTATGAGGAAATACTTGTTCAGGTTCTGGACCGTAAAGTTCAGAAGTTTCGTACCAAAGAGATACCGTTAGTGAAGGTATTGTGGCGGAACCACGAGGTTGAAGAAGCTTCTTGGGAATTGGAAACAGAAATACGCCGGAAGTATCCATAATTGTTTTGAGCGCTTGTAAATAATTTTACTATGGGTTGGGATAGGTGGTTAGTTGTCGGGAGTGTGTGTATTGTGAACTCCTGAGACCGTTGTATATGTAACCACGGTATTCCTCTGCCATAAGTGAGGGTATGTATGTGTATGTGTATGATGGGGCTACGCTATAGTGGTCGCCAGTTTTTTCTCTAGATTGGTAGATATGTGTTCGATTGTATGAATGAGTTCGTGTATGAGAGAGTACAAATTTTGAGGACGAAATTTTATAAAGGGGGGAGGTTTTAAGAACCCAACTTCTGATAATGGTTTTAAATATTTAAAGAGAGGGGTATTTTGGTAAAAGAGCAGGCCTCGTCGACGAAGCCAGATTTCGTCGACGAAATTTAGAGACTCGTCGACGAGGAGAGGCCGAGGAGTTTCGAAAACCGAGAATATCTGGATTCGTCGATGAATTTCTAGTCTCGTCGACGAGAAGACTGTAGGGCCTCGTCGACGAGGGCACCATTTCGTCGACGAGTTCGCCCAGGTCAAAGGGTTATAAATATCAAATTTCATTACTCTTCACTAAGAAACTTCAAATCCTATCTCTCTCTCTCTCTAGAATTCTCCCTACTCTCTATCTCTCTATATTTCTTCGCCAACCGTTACTGGAATCGTAAATCTAAAGTTACTACAAGGATCGTGGAAGGATTCTCTACAAGTTCTACAGATCGGAATCCCGTTTCGGAGATTTTTGGGTTTTGGCGTAAAATCGAGGTAAGACTCTGTTTTCAATTCTGATATGGTAGTTTTATAAGAAACTGTGTTGTGAGTATATTCTGTACTGTAATTTGTAGGTTTTGGAACTCGGTTCGCTATTTAGGGACCTTGGAGTTCAGGATTGGCTATTCAGGGAAAAGGTAAGGGGAACTATGTTTATATTGGTTATTTTTGAAATCGGATTCGGTGGAACTGTGGTTCACGGTCCTCTATGTGTGTGTTTTGGCTACTCATTTGGGGGAATCTAACGGAAAAAAACTATGGGTTTTTCATTATTACAGTTTTAGGAAAATGGGCGACGGGCTGCATCCCTAGTTTTGTTGAAAATCGAGGGTATATGTTGATTTATTGTAACGTCCCTCAATTTCTTAACATAAAATATCATATAATAAATAAAATGGTCAACAAGAACCCGTGGGTAGCGGGGACACCTGTCAAACACAGCGGAAAACCTAGCAGCAGTAAACATAAAATCTCAAACATCCGATCATAAAACATAATACCAGAGCTTTCTATAACATCAAAATACTGTTATGATATACAACCTCCAAAAGTCAAAATAACACTAGAATTAAATAACAAAAACTCCTGATCCTAGTTCAATGCTTACCCTTCTAGTAGGGAAGCTCCAATCACTCAATGGCGGCTCTAGCCCGCCGGTCTCACTGGGTTTCCTGAAAATCATTTAATGTTCGGGGGTGAGACACTTCTCAGTAAGGGAAAATAAACTAAATACAGCTGTGTGGCAACATGAATATTTAATGCATTTATACATATACAGTACATTTCATAATTCTATAAACATCATCATATCGTACTGGGTAAACATATATTTTCACAACTGTTAATAAATCATAACATACATAAAATCATCTGTTATAACTGTAGTACTAAAAACAAACCTAGGATGAATAGCTAGTTGGTGTCATGTATTACCCCCCATGACGGGTTGTGCAGCCCGAAGGCGAGACCCGACAATGGCTGGCCGACCATTGCCAAATCAAATATGGCTGTAAGTACGATGAGCCCGCCACACCCTGGTCCGGACTGCCAGGTGGACGTCCACACTCTACTGAAAGCCACATCGACTATCCATCTCCCATCCCCTCGTGGGACGGTAGCACTAATAAGGCCTCGTGCCAAAATTAACCCATAGCTACAGTACTGAGCTCCTGATTTGAACTAAACTAACATCTTGGTTGTGAAAACATATAATACATGATCATACGTAACATCATTACAGCCTCGTGCCGAAAACATAGATACGGCCTTGCGCCGAAATCATACATATGGCCTCGCGCCAATAATATAAATATGGCCTCGTGCCGATAGCATAAATACGGCCTCGTGCCGATAACATAAATACATGGCCTCGCGCCAATAACATAAATACGGCCTCGTGCCGATAACATAAATATATGGCCTCGAGCCAAAAACATAAATACGGCCTCGTGCCGATAACATAAATATATGGCCTCAAGCCAAAAACATAAATACGGCTTCGTGCGGATAACATAAATATATGGCCTCGCGCCAAAATTATTTCAGGTATATATATACTGAAAATACATCATTTATCACATAATCGTCAAAACCATCATAACATAACTCATATTTTCATAATACCTGAAATCATGCTTTGTTCGTAAAATCTTTCACATCATAATGCATTTCACATAAAATAATATTCATGCCACACATATGCTGTTAAAAGTCATACTTCATATTCTAAAATCGTGAATTACTTACATCTCATACATACATATACATTTTAATCATCATAGCAGTATTTTCCCAATCGTATATTTCATTCGTAATACACAATATAACATATGCTTTTCTGAAAATAAATTTACTCATAATCAATAATAATTTGTATGGAAAATTACTGCTTTAATTTATTCCCTTACCTACCTACTGAGAAATTCCTTAGGACCCGAAATTTCACGCCCTCGGCGCCCGAAATTTAATTCCTGCAATTTACATTTTCCCCAGATTAATTAATTAATTTATCCAAAATAATACTCATCTAGCCTTCCCTAGGCTCCATATATCTAAAATTAATATTTAAACTATTATTTTTTTTTCTTTTTTTTTTCTTTTTTTTTTCTTTTTTTTAATATCCAATTAATTAATTAATTAATTAATTAATTTTTTTATTTTTTTATTTATTTTTTATTTATTTTTTAAAATCATTCTATTAATCTTTTATATCTCTTTTTGGGGTTTTTACATTTACTGTGTTATTGGGATAGTCATGCCTTGACTTATTTAAACTGTATTTGTTTGGAAAACCATGATTTAGATTACCAAATGGGTGTGGTTTGTTTGGTTATGTGAGCATGCATGTGTGTGTGATATGTTGAAATGCTAGTAGGAACGCGGTTCCGAAATTGTTCTAGGTACTGAGAGTGTCCGGCTCTATATTCGAGGGCATGAGCATATTTCAGTAGATCAGGCCGAAGGGTGTGGATTCACCAGTTAGCGCCAGTACGATGCCATGGGAGTCGGGGACTAGCCATATGCCGGTGGCGTCATGTTCGCGGGTTGACTACGGGCCAACGCCGTATGTCGCGGGCTGGCTTCGGGCTGAAGGGTGAGACGACACCGGGATTGTTGATCATGTGTATGTGTATGTGTGCGTGTATGCATTGTGTAAACTAGTACTGGATTGCATTTAACTGTATGTATGTTGTATCATGATAACACTCAAATGGCACACATCGATATAACCTATGTTCTTCCTTACTGAGAGGTGTCTCACCCTTGCTGTATGTACATTCTTACAGGTCCTTCGAGTAACCGAAACTAGCGTCCGGGTTTAGGAAGCGTAGTGGCTGATGTACTGTGGTTAACGCTTGGGTAAGTGCTATGACTGTATTTTGGGTGGATTGCCATTTTGAGATGTATTTGGGCACCCATTTGTACGTTTTTTTAGAGCCTATTTTTGCTCTTATATAGACTCTGGTATGGTATTGCATATGTATATATAGAATGACATTTTTTCGCTACGTATATGATTGTGTTTGGATGTGTTTAGGGTGCCTAAGAACCCCACGAGGTCGGACCCTCATCCTTTGTACTGTATCTTTGGATGTTTTTATCGGATACAGGGACAGGTTAGATTACATTTTCACCCTTGAGTCCCATTTTGGGGTTCAGGGCGTGACATGGTCCCACTTCCATTCAGGAATGAAAGGTGGCTGCAACTGTCCTGCCGGCCTCTGGTGCTTAGCCTTAACCTGCTGGCATGTTAAACACTGCCGCACAAATTCTACTATCACCCTTTTCATGCTACTCCACTAGAAATATTCCCGCAGATCCCTATACATTTTCGTGTTGCCCAGATGGATAGTGTATAGAGATCTGTGTGCCTTCTCTAAAATCGTCCTTTTGATGTTGTCATTTGCAGGCACACACAACCTGGTGCGAAATCTCAGAACCCCATCATCAGAAATGCTAAATTCTTCCCCCTAACCATCCTGTATTCTGGCTATCACTTCTACCAATTCTGAATCATCCCTCTGAGTAGCTTTAATTTTCTCATAAAGTGTAGGCTATACGACCAAACTGGCAATAAGTGCCTGAGGATCATCCTCCACTAGCTCCACACCGAGTCTTTCTAAGTCTATCTGAATTGGGTGCTTAACTATCGTTGTTAATTGTGCTGTGTCTCCTGATTTACAGCTCAGCGCATCAGCTACCACATTTGCTTTACCTGGGTGGTAACTGATGATGTAGTCGTAATCCTTAATGAGTTCTAACCATCTTCTCTGGTGCATATTCAACTCTTTATGTGTAAAGAAGTACTTTAGGCTCTTGTGATTTGAAAATATTTCACATTTCTCACTATATAAGTAATGTCTCCAGATCTTCAGTGCATGCACAACTGTAGCCAATTCCAAATCGTGAGTAGGGTAGTTCTTTTCATACTCTTTCACTGTTTGAACGCATACGCGACCACCCTACCATGCTGCATCAGCACACAACTGAGCCCATTCAATGACGCGTCACTGTAGATAACATAACCATCACTTCCTGATGGAATCGTCAGAACAGGTGCGGTGACGATTCGCTTTTAATTCCTGGAAACTCTGCTCACATTCTTCATCTCACGCAAATCTGGCATTTTTCCTAATCAACCGCTTAAGTGGTGTAAGAACCCGAATCGTGAGATGTGGGTTTATTATGTAAAAGAGGGGTAAAAATGGAATTGTACAGATTTCATCGATGGGGCCATAATTCGTCGACGAAGCTAGTAAAGAATTTGTTGACGAAATTCAGAAGCTCGTCAATGAGCAAATGCCGAGAGGTTTAGGAAAAATGGAAATATCTTATTCGTCGACGAGGCTAGTGAAGAATTCGTCGACGAGGACACCAATTCGTCGATGAATCTACTCGGATCAAAGGCCTATAAAAGATTTTTTAGTTGCTTTGGGGCTAAGTTTCCCTAAATACTCTCTCTCTCTGTCTCTAGAACTCGAAGCTCTCTCTCTTTCTCTCTCTCTCTCTGTCTCTCTCCTCGATTGCCTCACCGTTTGTCGCTAGAATTGCAAATCCAAAGTTACTGCGAGGATCAGTGAAGGATTCTCTACGTTTCTAGCAGATCGGAATCCCGTTTTGAGCGATTTCGGGTTTCGGGCTAAAATCAAGGTTAGGCTCGGTTTTCATTTCTGATTCAGTATATGTGTAGTAGAACGAATCGAAAGCATGTATTGTACTGTGGTTTGTAGGTTTTGGAGTCTCAATTCGTAGTTTTGAGGACCGTAGAGTTCGTAGTTGGATTTCGGGTTAAAGTAAGGGGATTCAGTTTATATTAGTTCATTTTTGAAATCAGGATTGGTAAGCTTATAGGCTACGATCATACGTATGTTTTGGCTACTTATTTAGGGAAATCTATAGGATAAAAATGCGGGATTTTTGGGTTACAATTTTCAGGAAAAATTGGGGATTTCGGGTATCATCTCTACCTTGTTTGGAAAACTGTTGGTTATGCTAAAACTGTATTATTGAGGTGACCGTAATCCATATTTGCATAAACTTTATACTTGAAATTGTAAATGATATGATTTGTCGTAAACCAAATAAGTGTGGTATGTATGGATGTATGTAATTGTTCCAGGTATTTGTGAAACAGTTATGTGGCGGCTAATTACCGTACGCTGAAATGTATAGGGACGTGAGTTCCAAAATGATTCTAGGGATTTGTAAAACAGCCATGTATCGGTTAATTACCGTGGGCAAGAGTGGTCGGCTCTATATCCAGTGTGTGAAATATCACCAGTATGTTCCAACTGGTCACCGAAGGGTGTGTTCTACACCGTATGTAGCAATGTAATCACTGTGGGCCTGAGTCGAAGTAGCATAGTTGTGCATGTGGCAATGTAATCGTGGTGAGACTAGGTGACCTTGTGTAGTTGCGTATGTAGCAATGTAATCACTATTGGGCCTGAGTCGTTGCTTCATAGTTGCGTGTGTAGCAATGTAATCGCTGTGAGACTAGGTGACCTTGTGTAGTTGCGTATGTAGCAATGTAATCACTATTGAGCCTAAGTCGTCGCATTGTAGTTGCGTATGTAGCAATGTAATCGATGTGAGACTAGGTGACCTTGTGTAGTTGCGTATGGAGCAATGTAATCACTATTGGGCCTCGGTCGTCGCAGCGTAGTTGTGTATATAGCAATGTAATCGCTATGAGATGAGGTGACCTTGTGTAGTTGCGAACTAGTGTGACGACACTGACCGTATGTTTTGGGTATCGTATGTACTATAATGGTTTTTGTGAAAATACTGGAACTGTATGTATATGTATGAAACTGAATGGAAATGTTTCAACTGTATCGTATCTTTTATAGTGTTATGAAGTATGTAAAATAACACTGGTATGCCACACACTGATATAACCTGCTTTCTTCCTTACTAAGAGGTGTCTCACCCTGAATGTACGTACAATATTTTCAGGTCCCTCAAGTAGCCGTAAGTAGCATCCTAGCATTTGGGAGCAAGGGTGTCGTAGCTACTACTAGTACCTACTAGGTATGGGTCTTTGTAACTAGGTTGTCAGGAATGTTTTTGTAGACACCTGGGGTATGTTTTGTATTATGGGGATGTATATCCTAGCTTGTATAGACTCTGGTATGATACTGTTTATGTATAAAAGATCATATTCTGATGCGTATTATAGATAAGTATGGATGGTTGTATGTATATATGTGGGCATCCGTTCACCCCACGGGGTCGGACCCTCTGTTTGTATTGTGTCATGTACGTTTAAATTGATACAAAGACAGGTTAGGTTACTCAAATTCACCCCTGGGTCTCATTTCCGGGTTCGGGGCGTGACAAGTGGTCCTAACAAAGCCGAAAACCCCTCAACAAAACGACGGTAATAACCTGCCAGTCCTAAGAAATTCCTAACTTCCTGCACATTCCTCGGCCTGGCCCAACTTACCACCGCCTTGATCTTGCTGGGATCCACCGATATACCGTCTCCTGAGATCACATGGCCTAAAAATGCAACTTTCTCAAGTTAGAACTCACACTTACTAAACATGGCGTAAAGCTTCTCCTCTCTGAGTGTTTGCAACACCTGCCTCAAATGCACCTCATGATCCTTAAAACTCTTTGAATACACCATTATATCATCAATGAAAACTACTACAAACTGATTTAGATACTGGTGAAAAATTCTGTTCATCAAGTCCATAAACACGGCTGGGGCATTCGTCAGACCAAACGGCATAACGAGGAACTCGTAGTGCCCATACTTGGTCCTGAAGGCTGTTTTCGCGACGTCCCTTGCTTGCACTTTTACTTGATGATACCCTGATCAAAGGTTGATCTTGGAATATACCCCGTGTTGTAACGACCTGCTTAACTTATCACATATTAAACATAAATAATAATAACATCAACCCGAACCCATGGGTAGCGGGGAATAGCCTAACATAAATAGCAGAAACCTAAGCAGCAGTAAAAAAAAAATAATTTACATCCATCAAATCATTAATTACATAATAACAGAGTCTACTACATTCCCATAATACTATGTTTATATATACAATCTCCAAAACATCAAAATAACCCTAGGATTATACAACAAAAATCTTCTGATCCTAGATCAACGCTTACCCTTTTAGCAGGGAAGCTCAACTCACTCAATATCGGCCGCAACCCGCTGGTCTCTCACGGTCTCCTGAAAAATTAATTAAGTTCGATGATGAGACACATCTCAGCAAGGGAAAATAAACTAAATGCAACTGTGTGGCAACATGAATATATAATGCAGTTATATATATACAATACATTTCATATACTTGTCAACATTCGTCATTTCGTATTGAATAATCATATATTTTCATATTTTCTAATAAATCATATCATTCGTAAAACATCTGTTATAACTAATCATACTAAAAATATACCCAGGATGAATAGCTAGCTGATGTCATGTATTACCCCCCATGACGGGTTGTGCAGCCCGAAAGCAGGACCCGACAATGGCTGGCCGACCACTACCGAGTAAAAAATGTTTGTAAGTACAATGGGCTCGCCACACCCTAGTCCGTACTGTCAGGTGGACATTTACAACTCTCACATCGACTATCCATCTCCCACCCCCTCGTGGGGTGGTTAGCATAAGTCTGAACATAGATATCTGATCTATATAACTACGGTACCAAGCTTCTAAAACTGAACTAAACTAACAATCGGGTTCTGATAACATATAATACATGATATTACAGCATCTTTCATAATTTAATAAATACGGCCTCGTGCCGAACATTTCATAAATACGGCCTCGTGCTGAATATTTCATAATTACGGCCTCGTATCGAATATTTCATAAATACGACTGTAAGCCCCAACCTGGGTCTACTAGAGAGCACTGCGTCTCTACTCCTCCACCTGGACCAGACAATAGGGGGGCGGGCCTTATCGGACTAATGACTGACCCCACAAACCAACACATGTCATTTTCAGTGTATTTTTGTCCTCACTCACACACTTGCTGAGAAAACTTCCAAAGTGGTCACCCATCCCAAGATTCCTCCAAGCCAAGCACGCTTAACTATGAAATTCTTATGGGAAGGCTCCCGAAAATAAAGATATACCTTGTTGATATGGGTAGTAACATCTAATTTTTTTGAGTCTTTTCATCTATGGCGTATCACATTCTCCCCTACTTATAGAACGCAACGTCCTTGTTGCGAACCCACATTTCCAAACCCAGGCAATATGAATCTCATCACACTTTCGGCTGGGTCTTGGCTCTGATACCATTTGTAACGCCCCAACCTGGGTCTTTCAGAAAGCACTACATCTCTCCTCCTCCACGTGGACTAGACAATAGGGGTGTGGGCCTTATCGAACTAATGACTGGCTCCACAAACCAACACATGTCCTTTTCAGTGTGTTTTTGTCCTCACTCACACACTTCCTGAGAAAACTTTCCAGGTGGTCACCCATCCCAAGATTGCTCCAAGCCAAGCACGCTTAACTATGAAGTTCTTATGGGGAAGCTCCCGAAAAGAAAGGTGCACCTTGTTGATATGGGTAGTAACATCGAATATTTTTTAGTCTTTTCATCCATGGGGTATCACATTTTTGGAGCAGTCTTGGGATGGGTGACCACCTGAGAAGTTTTCTTAGGAAGTGTGTGAGTGAGGACAAAAACACACTGAAAAGGACATGTGTTGGTTTGTGGGGCCAGTCATTAATCCGATAAGGCCCGCCCCCTTATTTTCTGGTCCAGGTGGAGGAGGAGAGATACAGTGCTCCCTAGTAGACCCAGGTTGGGGCGTTACAAATGGTATCAGAGCCAACACCCAGCCGGAAGTGTGATGAGATTCACATCGCCTGGATTTGGAAATGTGGGTTCGCAACGAGAACGTTGTGTTCTATAAGTGGGGGAGAATGTGATACCCCATGGATGAAAAGACTTAAAAATATTAGATGTTACTACCCATATCAACAAGGTGTACCTTTCTTTTCGGGAGCCTTCCCATAAGAACTTCATAGTTAAGCGTGCTTGGCTTGGAGCAATCTTGGGATAGGTGACCACTTGGGAAGTTTTCTCAGGAAGTGTGTAAGTGAGGACAAAAACACACTGAAAATGACATGTGTTGGTTTGTGGGCCGGTCATTAGTCCAGGTGGAGGAGGAGAGATGCAGTGCTCCCTGGAAGACCCAAGTTGGGGCGTTATAACGGCCTAATGCCGAACATTTCATATTTAATATTCTGAAAATAAATCAATTATCATGTATTTCAAAATCATTATATACTGCATTATTACGTAATTCCTGAAAACATGTTTATTCGTAAAATTGCCGTAACATAATACATTTCATGAAAATAATACTCATGACACACAATGCTGAATTAAATTATACGTTCCATCTAAAATCGTAATTCTTGTATACAACAGTATTTTCCCAAATATACATTTACTCAATAATATTCATATGTAATATATGTTTTTCTAAAAATAAACTTACTCATACATAATAATAATTTGCATGGAAAATAACTACTTTAATTTATTCCCTTACCTGCTTACTGAGAAAGCTCCTAAAATATCCTAGTCTAACACCCGTAGGATTTCCTGATCAATACCCTGAAAATGAAAACTCATAGTATTAAACTTCAGTATTTTCACGTGTATATCACTTCCTATAACTACTGTAAGACCAAATTCGGCATAGAAAACCTTACCTCAACTTAGGGATGATTTTCAACAGAATTCAACCAACGATCCACTCCAGCAGATATGCAGAGAACTTTCCCAAGAGTGTCGTGGTGGCTTCAGATCGTCGATCTGGTGAGCGATGGAGCCAGAATTGAAAAGAGAAGGAAGAGAAACCGAATGGAGAGAGAGAGAGAGAGAGAGAGAGAGAGAGAGAGAGAGTGTGTGTGTGTGTGTGTTTTTGCTAATTTTTGACATTTAAATCCGAGGTTTTGATATTTATAGGACTAGATTCGTCGACGAGCCACATCATCTCTTCGACAAGTCCTTTAATAATTTCGCCGACGAAATCCACTCCTCGTCGACGAAATTCAGACTACTCCAAAACCTCTCTCGATATTTCCTCGTCAACGAAACTTGGCTTCGTTGACGAGACCCTCTTATGCCCTCATCGACGAATCCCTTGTGTTAGTCGACGAGGCCTCTGTTAATTTCCCTTTCTCTTTATTATTTTAAATACCATTTTTATTTGGGTTGTCACACGTGTACCTTGCTGATGAAACAGATCGTCGATACGGGGTAGAGTATATTTATTCTTAAGAGTAACCTTGTTGATTTCTCTGTAATCGATACACATCCTCATGGACCCGTCTTTCTTCTTTATGAATAACACTGGAGCTCCCCACGGCGATACACTAGGTCGTATAAACCCATTGTCCAGAAAGCCTTGTAACTATTCCTTTAATTCTCCCAATTCAGCTGGAGCCATATGGTAAGGAACCTTAGAAATCGGCGCGATTCCTGGAGGTAAATCTATAGGAAAATCCACCTCGTGCACAGGAGGCAATTCAGGTAACTTTTTTGGAAAAACATCTAAAAATTCTCATACTACTAGAGTGCTGTCAATCTTCAATTCATTTTCGGATACTTTTTTCACAAATGCTATAAACCCCTGACCTCCGTCCAAGAGTAATCCACTTTCCTGCACGGCTAACACCAGCTGTGATGGAGCATGCACCCGTGAACCAACGAATTTGAATTCTTACTCTCCAAGGGGGTCTGAAAAATTATTTCTTTCTGATGACAGTCAATACTGGCGTGATTGGTAGCCAACCAGTCCATACCCAATATTATATCAAACCCACACATCTCAAATACCATCAGATTAGCTGGTAACACTTTCCCCTGAATTTCTATCGGATAGCCCCTAAGTACCCTCTGATATCTGATCTCTGATCCTGATGGTGTAGCTACTAACAGTGCTACATCTAATGACTGGTTCTGACTCTTAGATAATTTAACATAGGATGCATAAATGAAAGAATGTGTAAAAAAGAACAATAACTGGATATGATAAAATAGTAAATGTACCTGTCACCACATCCGTAGCTTTGCATCATTTGTCGTTGAAGTGTATACTCGTGCTGGTGCCACATTCCTCTGCTGGCCACCACGAGACGCTTGGTATCCTCCCTGAGCTGCTTGATGTCCTCTCTGATAGGGTCTGGGAGCTGGGACCTAATCTAGATGACCTGAGCATTCACGTACTATGTGGCCGGGTCTCCCACAACGATAACATATACCTCTGCCTACCCAGCACTCCCTCAAATGATGTCTCCCACACGTCTGACACACCGGGTAAGTCGGTGTACCTTGATTCCCACGAGGTTTTGCCATCTGCCTCTGATCTCCCCTATCGCGAGCTCCTTTCCATGGACCCCTACTGGAGCCAGCCTGAAAACTCTGAGGTTCCGGCCTCTTCCTCTGACTCTGAGCTACTAAACCCCTCTGAATACCACTCTCAATGATTGTAGCTCTATCTACAACCTTTGTGAATGTCTGAGCCCTGAAATCAATCACCTGCTCAAACAAGTTTTGCCTCAGTTCCTCTTCAAACTTCCTTACATTTTTCTCTTCATTAGGTGTTAGATGCGGAGCAAAACGCGACAACTCGATAAACCGAGCCGCGTACTAGGATACGGTCATCTGCCCCTGTACCAGATGCATAAACTCTGCTGCTTTCGCACTCCGAACGATAATAAGGAAATACCGCTCGAAGAACAGTTCCTTGAATCGGTCCCACGTCACTAGAACTAGAACCGGTATCTGATCCTCTATCAGACGCGCTGATCTCCACCAACGCTTCGCGTCCCCTGTCAACTTAAATGCTGCAAATACTACCTTCTACTCATTCGTATAAGGAAGCACAGCCAGTGTCTCTTCGATATCCTGGACCCAATTTTCAGCTACAATCGGGTCATCACCTCCACTGAGGATGGGGGCTTCATTCGCATAAATTGCTTAATCGAACAACCACACTCCCCAGAGCTCCTAGCCATCTCATCCATCACCTGCTGAGTGATGCTACGCAGTATAGCATCTGTATCTCCTCCACCTATGTTGGAAGGTCCTGGCCTATCCTCCCCAGCATTCGCGCCACTGCTTCCTGGGTCCATCCTGAAAACAAGAAACACACTTAAGTACCTCATCTCCTACACTAACCTATCCTATACCAATTCAAAATTAGCTGCCTTCCCTGACCTTAACTCAATATCCAGTTCTGTCACCTAGACACACGACCCAACAATAGTTTACTATGGTTTTCCTGAAATCGTCACCCTTGGAAAAACATAGAAACCACCACGGAAATCCTGTATCCAGACAACCGAACAAACCTCAAATCCTTTTCCTATACTTTGGTATTGCTTCTGCTGCACTCTAAAGTTTATAGAACCTAACAACCTAGGCTTTGATACCAAACTGTAACGACCTGTTATTTAACTGGGTTTATATATATATATACTATAACATTTAAAATACTCTGATACCACACTGGATTAAACCCAATCACATTTAAAATACTCTGATACCACACTGGATTAAACCCAATCACATCTAAAATACTCTGATACCACACTGGATTAAACCCAATCATCAACCTAAGCAGCGAGAAGTAGAAATCAAATAAACATAACCATATATAATTATATACAACACTAGAGTGCTAAATTGTTTCGCAAAATATACATGTACAATTGTTCCCCAAAATACCCTCAACTGGCTGGGGCTATACAAAATATACTCCAAAAATATACTCACTATCTACTGACAGGGCAATACTGCAACCCCTCTATTTGCGAGCCTAGTTTGCTTGCCTACCTGAGTCACCTGAAAAATGTTAAATTAATTGGGATGAGCCAACGCTCAGTAAGACGAAATATGCTATTGCTAGTGTGTGACAAATGAGTTACAATACTATGAAAATCTGTTTCTATATAATCATGTATAACTAGATCTGTAAATACAGTACAAGTAATAAAAACCACTACCATTTCCATGTTGCTTAACATATCTGTATGTTAGGTTACTAGTCAAAATACTTCTAATGGACATAAGTATATTCTTCGTCTCTGCAAATCTGTATATACATAATTATAACTGAAAACTTCCCTGTGGATAACTGTGTGTCATGATTTAACCCCTCATGACAGGGTTATGCAGCCTGTATGCACGATCTACCCTGGTTGGTCGACCAGGGTAAGTCATTATACTCCCTCAGTTAGATTGGCCACTCCTCAACCCATATTTGATGGGGAGCCTATCCATGTTTGGGTACGATCGACCTATTACCACATATTATCTAAATAGGTGGTTGCACTCTGAACTGAAATATCTGTAGCTACGGTACCGTGCTTTGTAACTGTATGGTCCAATAGGGTCTGATACAATATAATACATCTCTATATACTACTATCTGAATTACCATGATTCTGAAATAACTGTATTAACCATGACACTGAAATAAACTATAACTATATAAACTGTATTTCTGAACTGAACTGTAATCTATAAGTCATGGTACTGGAAATTGTATAATCATGGTACTGAAAACTACATAATCATGGTATTCTATAATTACTATAAAACATATCCACTGGCTGTATATTCTGTAAAACATACCATGAAAATACTATAAAACATACTTCTGTACTATTTTCATATTCTCAAGCTACACAATAATTTAATACATAATATTCATAATTAATAAACTGTATAATGTCCTACTATGAATAATAAAATGGTAAAAATATACATTTCATACTGGAAATCATTTTAAAACTACCTAACATAGCATATTTCCCTTACCTGTTTCCTGCTAAAAATCTCTTATTATAACGGGTTCAACACTCGCAGGGTTCTCCACTCAACACCCTGAAAATCATAAATCTCAAAACAAAATATCAATATTTCTTTATCTGCATCATTTCTTACAACTGTTGGAAAGTCAAATTCCGAATAAAAGACCTTACCCTGGATTTGGGATGAATTCCAACTTCGTCCCATTGATGATCCGTTTCGGCAAACTTGAAGAGAACTCTGCCAGGAACATTGTGGTGGCCTCAGATCGTCGATCCGGCGAATTTCGGGGACAAAATTGAAGAGAGAAGGGTGAAGGGTCGTAGGAGAGAGAGAAGAGAGGGTTTGTGGCCGAATTTTTGCGATTAAAATCAGTTTAGGGCTATTTATACTGTGGGATTCGTCGACAAGCCACGTCATCTCGTCGACGAGTTCTTAAGTAATTTCGTTGACGAACCTTACCCTTCGTCGACGAAATTCAGAGTAGCCCAAATTCTTCTCTCGGTAATTTCTCGTCAACGAGGTCCTGAAGAACCCTGGTTGATGAACCCCTGTATTCGTCGACGAGTCCTGGAAATTTCTTGAAATTATTATTATCTCCAAAGTGCGATGTCATCGACGAAGTCTACTGCCTCCCTCTTTAATTATTAAAATACTATTATTCTTCGGGTCACTACATTACAATAGTGATTAGTGTTACAAAGATAATTTAGGATAATCAGGCTGTAAATAATTAGTTGAAATATTTTAATTTATATTTCGATTGTATATATATATCAAAAAATTAGGCTGTAAATAATGCTGAAAATATGGCAGCATTTAGGTGCTGAAAATGTGCTGAAAATCAGGCAACAACTATGTAAATCTCTTCTATATATAGTGAAAGCATATTCGATTGAAAGGACATTCAAACCAAAATTAACATGGTATTAGAGCCCCTCTTTGCTTTAATTTGATTAACTATTATGAATATCCTTATGTTTATCTATGTTCAGGACCGACTTTATATCACTTTGCAGCCTTTTTTATCTTTTGTAACTAAGTATCATTTCTAAAAAGGCAAAAAGCCTGGAGTACATGCAAAATATAAAAGAAAGGTCCACATGCCACCTTACAATGGACATCATTCAAAAATTAAATAAATTTGAACAAAATGCAACTTTTGGTTCCCAAAAAAACAAGTAAGTAACAAAATCTTAGGTTTCAAAAGAGATTCTTTGCCTTCAAAAATCCTTCTTATAAGCTCCTTTTATGCACATGAAAAAGACACTATTTCCTATTTCCTACTTATTTTTGCATTTTTTGACATGCTTTAACTTTCCTACATAAGGAAAGCCTTGTGTGGGGATTTTTAGATTAACACAAGAGATGCCAAAAGGAGGTCCAATAATGATCTAACACTAAACAATTCCACATCAAATGCTCCAATCTTTCCTCATGCACCGGTGAAAACTCTATTCAGTGTAACAAAGTAAACAATGCAACCTTTGATAAGGCAGAGAATTCCACTTGACCTTGCAATGGAAGTATTGAGAATTTGAGATGATCACTCCTTTTTGGACTAATTAGCCATAAGCTTTTCCAAATAGTCAAATAGGTAAAGGATTCAATAAATGCAAAATTTTTGCAATCTTCATGGTTTGCTGCTGAATCCTGAAGTTTAGCTACCAAAATGTAAAAAAAAAAAAAAAAAGTGTGTGATAGATTGGTGCCTAATATCATATGAGGAGACATGTTTGTGGAGTTGGTGTTTTGGAATCTATCTTCTCATGTGACCTCGGTCTTTGTCCCTTAGGCTATCATTATTCGTAATTCTACATTTTGTTTTATGATATAAGAATAAAGTTTTACTGTTTGGTTTTCAGTATTATTTGAGTTCAGATTTGTCCAATCCAACTTGAAGAACTCCCATGCCATGAAATTTGATTTTTTTATTTTTTCCTCTGCCTTTGGATGAAGCTTCATTTATTTGAACTGCATTAGGTATGGTCCTATGTCATGTTGTTTGGTTTCAGTAAGTCAGACATGAATAGTTAATCATGGCCTTAATGTGTTAATAACATTAGCAAAGAACTTCCTGCAATAGAGTGCTACCTAGTTATTTGCCCTTGAACTTGAATCTAACAATACTGCAAAAGACCTTCAAGGGGATGGATCATGTTCTAATTATCATCAGGATGAATAATCACATCTTATTGAACTTCAGTTAGATTTGATTATGATTGATCTAGATCCAAAAATTTGGATTTGATTTTGAATATATCTAATTAATCAGAATAGACTTTGACCTTATTGGGATTTCCTTCCTTGCGCTTGTGATGCTTTGTTTTGGTGTTTGTGAAAGTTGGAGTGGTTGGTTTATTCCCCGAGATCTTTCCGGAGTTTTGTTTGTTTTCCACTTATAGCTGTTTAGTTCTTATTTATTTGTTTGGTTGTTGGTCACTGGTTTATTGGTTTTGAATAAGTTGGTTAAGTCAGTTTTAGATTCTTGGGATTTGAGTTTTCCCCAAGTCTCAAGGTTGGAACCACGGTATTCCTCCGCCATAAGTAAGGGGTTTCTAATAAAGATCGGAGGTGCCGCCTTCTTTTTTTTTTAAATAAAAGAATAGATTTGATATCCATTTTGGAGTAAAATTTGGATCAAAGATTTTGTTTGAGGAAAGAAAAATAAAAAGGAAATTAGTTTTTCATTGTATTTTCTCTCTATATCAAATACTATTAAAACTGAAAATTTTGTTCCAATATTATTTAAAATTAAGAAAACTGCAACAATTCACTTATTGCCTTTGCCTTGGTTGAAAGTCAACGGTGGGATAACCGTAGATAGAATTGCTGCTTCTTATTGCCATTGCCTTGGCAGAAAAGTAGCATGAAGAATGTATGGATCTTTACTCTAGTTCCCCAAAACAGCCCAACAAATGAGCACAACTCATGAGGCATGAAGAAATAACCCAACTGATGAATAAAGCTCATGAGGCGACAAGACAGCTCAACAGATGAGCACAACTTAGGAGGCATGAAGAAATAACCCAACTGATGAGCAAAGCTTATGAGGTCCCAAGACAGCCCAACAGATGAGTATAACTCATGAGGCATAAATAAATAGCCCAATTGATAAGCAAAGCTCATGAGGCCACAAGATAGCCCAACAGATGAGCACAACTCATGAAGCATGAAGAAACAACCCGATTGATGAGTAAAGCTCATGAGACCCCAAGACAGCCCAACAGATGAACATAGCTCATGAGGCATGAAGAAATGACCCAACTAATGAGCAAAACTCATAAAGCCACAAGACATCCAAAACAAATGAACACAACTCATGAGGTATGAAGCAAAGACCCAATTGATGGGCAAAGCTCATGAGGTCTGAAGACAACCCAAATAGATGAGTACAACTCATGAGGCATGAGAAAAAGACACAACGGACGAGCAAAGCTCATGATGATTAAAGAGTCCCTCAAAGAGTTGCTCAAATTGAAGCTGATTGGCACGAGGAAAGCCTTAAAGTGCTGCTCGAATTAGAGTTTCTTGGTACAAAGAGTGTCTCAAAGAGCTACTCAGCACAAAGAGCATCTCAAAGAGCTGCTCAACATAAAGAGCATCTCAAAAGAGCTGCTCAGTATGAAGAGCATCTCAAAAGAGTTGCTTGGCATCAAAAGCATCTCCAAAAGCTGCTTGGCACGAAGAGAGCTGTTTGGCTCAGATCAATCGATGGAGTCGCGGATCAGCCCAAGATGGCTCGTCAAAACTACCATCGACTCGGATCAACCAGTGGAGCCGCAGACCAGTCCAAAACGACTTGTTAAATCTATCATCGGCTCGGATCAACTGGTGGAGCCGCGAACCAGCCCAAGATGGATTGTCAATGCAATCATCAACTCGATCAACCGGTAGAGCCACGGATTAGTACAAGACGACTCAGGTGAAATAAAAACGGCTCGTTGGCATGATAGGTGATTCGAATAAGCGTATAAAACCACGAATAATCCCAAAATGACTTAGACAATGCCAAACAAAAGGCATATATACCCAAAATTATCCTCATTAAGTAGACTATCGAAAGTTGACCACACTCATTATTATGACTTCCATAAACATGAGAGAAGACCAAAACACTCATTAATGGGGCAGTTACAAAGTCACCCAAGTCAAGGCTCTTAAAGGTTAGAGCGATTCACGTCTGCGCAATAATGCGCCCATTAAAACCATATCACTACAAGGTCAAACTTTGCCACTAAAAAAGGGTACCTGAAGAAGAGGTAAGGCCATCTAATTTCATACTCATTCTTTTACTATTGCAATTAACCTCTCAACAAGTCTCGTACTTAGGCATCAGAATGATCCTCTGGGGTACACATCGGGTCCTCCAAGACATCCTTATTTGTTTCTTTTCAGGTGGTTGTGATCAAGGAACGATTCGTGAAGGTCGTTCGATTTTTGGCAACAACACCGACAAAATAATAAATCGTTTAGGCCCTATGTGAAGCTCGAAAATACAAATGTCGAAAAATACAAATGGTATGATTCGAACGTATCTTTAGAGTTAGTTTGGATCAAGGATTTTGCTTAAGGAAAGGAAAATAAGAAGGAAATTAATTTTACATTATATTTTTCATTTACATCAAATACCAAAATGAAAAAAAATATTTTAATATGATTAAATTTTTTTTAAAAAAATGTTAAGGAAGTGTAAAATTATAATTTTACTTATAGATTTGACATATTTTTTATTTTCTTTCTTACTTTTCTTGGTAGCCAAACATGAAATTTTGGAATCTTCTAAATTTTTATTTTCTTTTTATTTAGATATTTTTCCAAAATTCCAAACGGTGTTAATAAGTGTCCAAAAATTAAATTTCAGGAAAGATTAGTATAACACAAATTTATACAAAAAATTTCAAATTCAAAATTAGATATCAACTCTCCTAAACACAACCTAAATAATACTTTTATAATTCCTCAAAAAATTATTAATATAAAAAATGCGTTATTGGACAATATTAATTATTTCAATTTAGATTTTTGTTGAGGAATAAAATAAGGTCCAATCACAATGCACCACGTCGCCTTCGACTAGAAAAATATATTTCTAATCAAGGTTTTAATCTTCTAAATCACGTATACATATTCATCTTCTCCTTTGCAAATTAAGATGAATGTTTCCCTTAATCCTAAATCCTCTATTCATGCAAAGTTAGGTTGACCAGAGCATAAAAGAGATTCTCTAAATTCTCTCTCTTATTAGTTGATGACACCGAGTTCGATTCTCACCGATTTTCATCTTAATATAATTACAAAATAAAATAAAACATAAAGTAAATTAGGTAAAAAAATAAATAAAGTCAACACAATATGGACAACCATTGTATATTTTGAATGAAAACTCATGAATGAGATGGCTTTTTGAATGAAAACTCATGAATGAGATGGTTTTTAGAAGTAATAAGAGTTTCGATAGTTTGATTAACAAAACTATTATAGATATTAAAAGATACGGGGCAGAGTAATGGTGATTTAAATTTTTGGGTCTGTGTCGATATAGTTTCCCATTTGATTTATACGAAGCTTAATTTTTTTAAAAAAAAAGTATATATACAAAAATAGATATGGGCGCAGCTACTATATATTTTGTATGGAAACTCAGGAATGAGGTAGTCTTTAGACAGGAGCGACTCTTCACAATATGGGGCTCTAGACGAATGATTTAATTAGGAACCCTTAATATTTTGTTTAATTTTTATTTTTATTTAAAATTAATTTTTTTAGGTACATCAAATAATTTTAGCTACAGTGCATGTGCACTCCACCCACCAAATACATAAATTCCATAAATAATGTTAACATTATTATATTAAAAAAATTTTGGGACCCCAAAATATTTAGAGCCCTAGGCAAGCACCTCA
Source organism: Malania oleifera (assembly GCF_029873635.1). Taxonomy (NCBI): domain Eukaryota; kingdom Viridiplantae; phylum Streptophyta; class Magnoliopsida; order Santalales; family Ximeniaceae; genus Malania; species Malania oleifera. Next base: position 45,827,521 of record NC_080427.1, read on the forward strand.
GTGACCTTAATGAAGAGCCGACCCTGTCTTTAGAAGAAATGAGGGTTTAGATAGTTTGATTAACAAGACTATTATAGAGATTAGAAGATACAGGGTAGAGTAGTGGTGATGTAAAGTTTTGGGTTTATGTTTATACAGTTTCTAGTTTGGTGTATATGAAGTTTAACTTTTTTCAAAAAATTAAAATTCAATATATATACAAACAAAATTTTAAATTTTATTTTATTTTATTTTATCCTCACAAATACATATTTGACAAGTAGGGTTAAGTGTTATTGCTGCAAGATTTGGAGGGGTCCAAGAGGATTATTATTGTATTGTAATGGGTGATGGAGACATTAGACAATTTATAAAAGATATTGTCCTTTGAACATAGCCTTTCTTTAGTCAAAAAATTGACCAAAATGTTTGAATGATTTCCTAAACCCATGGAGGGAAGAAATGCATTGTTGAGAAAAAGCAAAGACCACAAATGTGGGAAGAAAAAAATAAGGAAAAAGGGATTGAAGTGGAATTTTAGTGTTTCCATTTGAGACAAATTAAAGTGGATGGTGATGTCGAGAAAAAGTAAGTGTTGTATTTGTTGCTTAGTGGGAGAAAAAGAGGAAAAGAGAAAAAGAAAATGAAATTAAAGTCGAGATTAAAAGTATTAATTTACTCGATACCCAAAAAGTGTTTCTTAAAGGATGGTCGAACGATTTTAATTTGAAACGCTGCATTTAAGGCTTCGAATATGAATATTAATGAAAATGAAGTGCACTCAATATGAAAATGTCATTTTTATTCATTTATAAAGTAAATTCTTCATAATTAGAAGGGAACACGTTGAAAACGACTTATCTTTTACAATTTAGCTATTTAAGTATCTTGAATTCGATTCATCACATGATCAAATCTATATATAAGTAATCGGGCATTGAGATAACGATTCTTAAAGTCTGTAAAAATATTTCTTAAAATCATTTTTATCGTTTTTATTTTTTATTTTTTGAAATTTTATGAGTATTTTTATTTGAATTATTTTTAAATTCACATTGTTATTTTATTTCAATTTTCATAGAAAATTATGTATAAAATAAATTATTTAATTTACGTATAAATATTAAAGCATTTTGGAGCAGGTTGCTAAAATAATTAAAACGTCAAGATCTAAAACATGCTAAACTAACTAAAACTTCAAGATATAAAACAAAAATAGAAAATTGACAATATAAACAAATAGGTTGTTGAAATCTGTCTCTCCATTGTATTAAAGTCGAATTTTTTTCTTTTCTTGCAGTAGATTTTGATCTTGCGAAAAAAATAAATATCACATTTGTGTTTAAGAGGAGGGAAATAAGAATGAATAGCAATTTTTTTTTTAAATATAAAAAATAAAAAAAATATTTTTAAATTTTAAATTTACTATTTATTTTCTATTTTTTAGATACAAATCTTGAATTTTTTTTTTAAAAAAGCAAAATTTTTTATAATTCTTGAAAACTAAAAATTAAAAAATAGAGAATATTCTTTCACAATTAAAGGGATCCTTAAATTTTTGGTCCTTTAATTTTATTTATTTATTTATTATTGTAAGCTAAAAGCCTAGCTCCACGGACAGTACAAGACAGAGTGGTGGGTTGCGGGTAGCTTGAATTCTGAATAAAAGAAGGCAGTGTTTGGCTGTACACTCTGGCTTTCCTGCAGAGTTAACCCAAATACAAGCGAAAAAAGTACAAACCCAAAGGTGTCCTGACTGCCCCTGTTTCCGAATCAACCACAACAGTGATATGCATGCAAATGTCTACTCTGTTCTCAGGCTTACATGACCAGTCAGTCATATTCATGTCATATTTTCTCTGTCACCGATATTAATTAATGCATGAAATTAATGGGAAATCCCTCAATAAAGAGACGCCCCCCCGGGGGGGGGGGGGGGATGATAAAATCACCAATTATTTGAGTCTAGAGGTCCGATGACGAGGTCACGGGTCCGAGGCGTGAGCCATATGACCTAATGGTCGTGGGTTCGAGCGGTGAAATTGTCTCTTACAAATATAGGAGGTAAGACTGTGTATTATAAAAGTGTGCCCCATATGACCTAGAGGTTGTGGGTTTGAAGTGTGAAAATAGTCTCTTACAAAAATGTAAGATAAGACTGCATAGTATAGACCAATTGTAGTCCACTCATTTCTTAAATCTCGCATATACGGGAGTTTTGTGCTCTTAGCTGATCTTTTTTTTATTTAGAAAAATATTTCTTTTAAAAAAAAGCTTATTTTTTGGAAACAAAATAAATTTTCAAGTTACTTTTTTAAAATTGAACATTTATTTATGGTGTAAACCAAACAATCACAAGGTAATATGTTAGATATTTTCTGTTAAACATGTTTATGTTCTTCAATAATGTAAAATTAATGTCACTTGGAGACTAATTAAAAGTCATTGTAAGGTAGTTTTAGTGTGTTTAGAATTTGCATCCTAAGCAAATCTTCAAATGGTATGAGATGGTTTTCCAAGTTCAAAAATCCCTTCGAACAATTACTTAAGACTAAAAACATGGAAACTCGGGAGACTCTCAATGGCCTAAGGGCCAGGGCTTTCTTCGAGGTTTAAATAAAAATTACGATATCAAAAGGATGAGTCATTTGCCTTTTGCTTTTCTCTCGGACTTCCATTTTATATGATTACTCTAGAAAGTTAATAACCTGTATTAATGGAGAGGTTATCCATACACCATATAGGAATCACACTACCATAATGGCCTTTCTTAATTCTTTACCTTAGACTTGACTCAATAAATGGTAACATTAAATAGAGGCCTTAAAAGTTAAAATGCCCTTATTAATTTTGTATGGTGATGGAGGTGAAAAACTTAGCCAAGGAAAATGACAGTTACCTTAGAATAAAGGTAAAACCTAAAAAAAAAAAAAACCTAATTAATGAGAAAGTAAAGGGATGTAAATCAGGGAATAAAAATTGATGTAGCTCTCTTGAATTACGACTATGTAATTCCTTTCGATTTAAAGATACAAGACATTAAATGCATGAGTATCGATAAAAGAATAGAGATAAGACATCTAAGACTCATTTTCTTCATATTATTATCATTTCATTGTCACATATTAAATTCCTAAGTTAAGCATCAAGAAGATCTTTTGGGAATGGGTCCTCTAAGCTTCTTCATTCTCTACAGGTCGTCAAGGCTGCAAATTGATTATGCAGATATTAGTAGAAACATATTGTTGAGAAATTAACTTATGATTTTGTCTCGTATTGAAAATTTTGAGTGGATGATGGATGTTTGTATACATAGTTAGACCCAAGAGATGAAGGTGAAAACTAATTAACATACTCTACTATTGGACATTCTACTAGAGTTATTAGCTCAGTCTTTTAGGCTGAGCCAACATGCTCTAGCTTTAGTTGCGGAATAGCTAAGGTCATCAACTAGGTCTTCTAAGGTGAGCTGACTTGCTCCGGTATTGGTCGATCTGTTGAGGTTATCAATTTGATCTTTTAGGCTAGGCAAACCTGCTCTATCAAATTTATCAAATCGACCTAGGTGGACATGGCATGCTCTTTGTTTGCTAGCTATTCTACCAAGATTGTTAGGTTGGTTATTTAGGCGAAATGATTAGCTATTTCTTGGTCATTCTACTAAATTTCATCAAGTGGTCGGTCCTTTTTGGCTGAACTAACCCATTAGGTCTGGTCTTTTTGTCAAGTTTTATCAAGTGTATCTATCTGGTCGAGCTTACCTCTTCAAACTTGACATTCTCCTAAAACTCTGGATAAGAAAAAAAATGAAGGAGTTAGGGATTGTGCCCAGTACTTATTTTTGAATATTGAACTCTGAGTTGTACACAACCAAATGTTGAAAGAATTTTTTCAAAATAAAAAATAGATATTCAAAACTACTGAAAATTCTTAATTATGCTATCCTATTCTTTTTTTGTATGGGTTTGTTTACGTCACCTTCATTCTTAACACAACAATAAACCAAATAACATACAAAATTTAATTGGCCACCATGTACATATATACTTCTACTTCACCTACTAGCTCGATAACAAAGCGATTGAGTAAATATAAATCTATTTTATTCTGTATTTGCAAGCATAGATTTTCAATCTTGAACCTGAAATTCTACAAAACTTCATAAATTTTTATTCACATATCATCCAAAACCGTGAAAGCCCATAGTTTTTTTTTTTTTTTATAATTCGGGAATTCCAGCCATCATCGCGCCACTTTGGACACTATGGTACAGTATCAAACCCGAGAGGGTGAAAGCCACTTATCCATTGACACATCCCTGGTAATTCACCGACATATATATGCCTCAAGGGGGAATCCAACCCGTGACCTTAGGGTCACCAAAGTTACAACTCACCCTCACCACTTGAGCTAGTTCAGCTGGGCATGAAAGCTAATAGTTACAAATACAATGTAAATCATTCATCAACACCATATTACTGCTTTATTTGTATATACTGATCGCCACTTCACCTTATTTTTCCCAAAGAAACTGTCATATTACGAGATGAAATATAAAAAAAAATCAATTTAAAAAATACAATTCTAACCTTTGAAATCAAGGCAATATATATTCAAGAAAGAAAATAATTAAAGGGAGAGGAGAAAAAGGAAAAAAAATAATTATAACAAGGAGAGAATGTGTGTTCTCTATACGTACACAAATATTTATTATTATTGACGTTCAAAAAGTTTTTTAACAGCCCTTGGCCTTCCCCTTGGTAACACCCTTCTGAATCTTCTCCCCATTTTGGCTGATCTATTTGATCTTTGGTGCTTTGAATCCTGCAGATCAAAGTGGTGACTTTCACAAAGAAAACCAAAGAAGGAACAAAAGAAATTTTAATAATTGAGCAATCCATTTTTGATTGCTAGAAAAAATAAAAGGAAACCCATTTAGTCGTATGCATGACTCATATGGTTTGATTATCGAGGAGAAAAAGAAAAAAAAAAACAAATTATACGGTAAAACAACAAATGGAAATTTTAACGAGTCAAATTTTGAGTATAAGAACTTGTTTGGCGAATGACTCAAACACCAAGCAGAATAAGAATTTATGTTAAATTATAAGTATGTTTAGCTTCTGAATACCTCAAATTACATCGAAGAATTGAATTTATTTTTTAATTAAAGAAAAACTAAATCCTAACACTTGTGAAATACTCACATAAATTCAAATTCAAAACTTAGAATTTGCACTCTGGAACTAATCCTTAATACCATTTTCCAATTTCATGCAAAGAATCCTTAAGTTTCGACTTCATAAACATGTATTTGATAAATTTTTATCATAAAAAAACAAAAACAAAAATTTTATTGCCATGCTCTTATGGGTATAAAACTATACGTACCTCAATTGAGCTTAAACGTGCAAAGCCCTCCCTTTGTAACTTGTTCTCCTTTTCCACTGCACTACCACTACCTGCATGCATGCATGCACGTACAAAGAAACCCATCAAAAATTAGAATCCTATATATTGTCTTTCATTTGTTGTTTGGCTTCTGAGAAAATTACATTCGTTTCTAGGAACCATTTGGCTTGAAGGAAAATTTATTAAACTCACCATCTCTGCTGCTATCACTAGAATTCTCAATGCAATACTCTCGAAAACTCGGCGACCTCGTAGCAGACACCAAGCGATCATCTCTATCAGAGAATCCTCCTTCTTCTTCATCTTCACCTCTAGCTTCTTTGTTCTGCTCGCAATCTGCACAATTGCCGCGGCCCTTCTCCTCCTCCTTCGCTACCACCACCTCCACCCCATTTCTCATCATCCCATTCCTCGCCATAACAAGCTCTCTTTCCCTAATCCCGCCCTGCTTATTCTCCACCTTACCTCCTCTCAGTTTCCAAACGGGGGACGTCCTCTCCCCTGTTTCCAAATAGAGGATGTCTTCGCAATGGCCATCACCCTTCGCGATCCCATTCCTCGCCATGCGAAGCTCTCTTTCTTTAAACCCACCCTGCTTATTCTCCACACTATCCCATCTATGTTTCCAAACAGGGGAAGCCGTCTCCCCTGTTTCCCCTATATTATCATACGTTAATTCCTTTGCAGATGCATTGCTTTGTCTCGGCGAGGAAATGCTCTTACGGCCATAATTTGAGACCGAATCAGTATCGACACTCATCCGAGAGGGGTCGTCGGGGAGCTGCCTGGGGGAGAAGTTGCCATGGACGAAAACTTGATCATTCTTATGGAGCTTTGTGAATTTTTTGAAGTTCGGAGTTTCCTCATCTGGGTCCAATTTTGAAACGCCACAACCCATCGAGGAGGAAGATGATATTTTGAGGATTTCGGTGTAAGAAGAGAGAAAGAACATTCGGATGGAAGACAAAAATAGGAGTTTGGAGAATCGAAATTGATGAGTTCATTAAGTTTTGTGAGATCCAACGATGATTTCGGGACGAGGGCGATGATAACAAAAGAAACAGAGAGGCGAGTTTTGAATTTTGATTTGTGTGCCCTTTTGTGACAACTCAAGTTGTTGGAAACTCTCCACTTTTACTGGCGGCTTTTGCGTGAAAAGCAAATAGGTGTCCTCAACGTGTTGTGTAAATTTTATTTATTTATTTATTTTGATGATTGAAAACTTGGATGACCATTTGATTATTAAATTCGGAGTGAACTAATCGCCAAGTATCTACGAGCAGGGTGTGCATAATTCGGTGAAAACCGAATTAACCAAAGTAATTGATCAAATTTGATGTGGTTCGATTTGGTTAATTTTTAATTTAGTTCGGTTTGATTTTATATTTAAGTAAAATCGGTTATTCGATTTTTGGTTCAGTTATGGAGAAATTACATTTCAATTAATCAATTTAATCGATATATATAATTAATTAATAATTAAATATAAATTATATAATTTATAATTATGGTTCCAAAATTATTATATAATTAATAATTAAATATAAATTAAATATTGAAAGCGTATAATCATATTTTTTTCCATGATTAATTATAATTTGATTCGGTTAATCGAATGAATCAGAAATTTGATTCGGTCCGGTAAAGTTCGAGTAGGAAGGATAGTTTGGTCTTTTGAATTATGATAAATAGTTAACTGATCGAACAAATCAACAATCAACAATAGATAATTCGAGATTAATCTAACAGATCAAACCTAAGACTTTTTACATACCTTTTATTGGTGAATTATAAATTTTATGTGACGGCCTTATTGCATGTATAGGCAATCTATACGGCCCCAAGCTACAGGGGTAATACGGTCCAAAAATAACATGCAAGGAAGAGGAACATTTTTTGCGTATTCATGGGCTGGGCCAAGAGTGACGTCAAAATACATGGGCTGGGCCAGGTTTCACAATTTAAACTTTTTTGAGCATGTTGATTGGCATAATAATTTTTATTTTCTTTTGGACATGTGGTGTCCACCAATCGGCCCAATATATAGTCTTCCTCCACAAATGGGCCTTGGCCCATATTGAATCTTATGACTTTGGAGCATGGCCGAGCCACTTTTAATATCTTATCCCATGTTTGATCTTTCCTCTCTAAGGATTTAGACTATAAGGCCGTGTTTGGAAACATGAATTCTAAACTTGCAATTGCATATGAATTTAGACAAAATTCAATATATTTTTCAGGAGCCCCATAAGCACATTATTGATGCGAACCTCAATTGATACGTGTTGAGATCCAACAAACAATATTGGAATACTCGCGCAAGAAAGTTAAAATTTAGATTTTTGATAGAAAACTCGGACCCAACGTTTATAAATGAAATGCAAACCAAATGTATAAAGTAACAAATCTCGACTCAATGTTATAATTAAATCACGTACCGAAGGTATAAAATTTGAACACCGTAAGGAAGAATCCTTGATAAATTCACAAGTTGTGTGAAGAACTAATAGAATAAACAAAACCTCACGTTTTCTTGATTTCTATTCAATGTCCTTTCATTACTGTGTGTGCATGCTATTTATAAAGCATGGTTGAAGATAAGACTACAAAATATATAAGTAAATAAGCCAATTAATTGGTATGAAACTGCAAAGTCATTAGATCGAGATTTGTTACTTTATACCTTCGGTTTGCGTTTCATTTATAAATGTTGGATCTGAGTTTTCTATCAAAAATTTGAATTTTAGTTTTCTTAATCAAGTTTTCTAATATTATTTGTTGGGTTTCAACGCGTGTCGATTGAAGTTCACATCAATTATTGAGTGAGCCGTGAACAACTTACGATGTTCATTTTTCTTTTTCCTTTCATTTACTTTTCTTTTGTCGTGTGCAAACACGTATATCCCTACAATTGTTTCCAAAAAACTAAAATATTTAAAATTAGAAAAAAATAATAATTGAAAAAAATATTCACAAACATTTAAACTTAATAAAAAATAATAATGTAAGTAAATATCATAAAATCAAGATTTTGTAGGTATTCTACATAGACTATTGACAATTTGTGTGTATTTAAAAATAAAAAAAATAAAAAAATCATCAGCCAACTGTTGAATATATATATATATATTTGTAAGCATAGTTGAAATCAGGGGATCCAACACATGTGCATGCAATATAAATATTTGCATTTAACAGTTGAATTTATGTAAAATAATGGGCAGATGGAAATTGTCTGTTTGTCTACCTAGAAAATGCTTCTTGTTTGAATCTACAAGATTACTATTTTTTTTTTCCTTTCAAGAGGAAATCTTGTCTGAATTATCCATTAGTGCCTAGTAGAGGGACAAAGAACCCTAGCTACCTTGAATCATTGGCTGGAAAAAGCTATATTTTTTTGTAAAATCAAAATTATATATATATTTTTTCCTTTGATGCATACTCCTTGTAAGGTTTTTGATTGAATCTATTCCTTCTTTGAGAAAGTCTACACTTTGTTTGGTAAGAAGGAAAGATAAGGAAAAATAAAGAGGAAAAAAAAAAAAAAAGAATAAGGAAGTTAAAATAAAATTTTCTTCTTTGGAATGGTAATTTTTTTTAAAAATAAAAAAATATTTATAACCGTTTCAAAGTGGGCGAAGATTATGTGAAAAGTCAAAATACTTTTACGTTATTTTTTTTACTTTTTTAAAATTTGTACTTCTTTACACTTTTTAATTTTTCTTCTAATGAGATTATGAAACTATCGAGGACGCCTCGATCCGTTCTGAAGTCCAACCTATAAGGGATTCGTGTATATGGATTTTGTTGATTATGCTAGAAGTTCAAAACTCAAAGTTAAAGCTTGACACGCAAATGTGATGAAAAAAATTGTGAGGCATGTAAAAAGAAAATTAGTTAGCGAGGTTTAGTCAAACATTATACACGTTGTTTTAAAGAGAAAACGACATGCAAAAGTCAAAAAAATGGACGCCAACTCAGATCGATTGAGCTAAACTGTGAGGACAAGCAAACTAGATAGATAGTTATTTACTTCGTATCTATGAGTTGTACGGCTAAGAAAAAGAATAAGAAATTTGGCAGCCCATCTCAAGTCAAGTCATTTATTTCTCATGGAGAAATGCTAGATAAACTCAACTATATGCCTTCATAATCAATATGACAATTCAACCAAAACGCAAATCATATAACTAGCAAGGGAATGGTGTTCATCGGTTTTGAAACTTTATTAAGTCATACTTGTGATAATAACGGGGTCAAATCAATGAGCACATCTGGATTTAAGTCAACCATTTACGAAGAATCACCTGTTGTACTCAGTTATATATCTTTATAATTGATATAGCAATAAAAACCAAAAGATTAATCATGTCAATAGCACATAAATGCTGATAACTGATGTGAAACGTGTGGCAATTATGATGAATAATACGGAAAAACACAGAGATAAAGAAAGTGAGAAAAATACACAGATTTAATGTGGTTTGGTAGGAAAGAGCAATGACGGAATTTCACTACTATAGAAAGTAGGGTTACATCGTATGTATTTATATTAACCCTAACCGTACAGAGGTATTAGAAAAATTACTCAAATACCCCTATACAGACGTATCAGCCTACTTTTTCTGTACACGTGTTCCACTCGATACGAGCCACATACTACAACAATAACCTATTCTCAATTATACAAAACAACAACAATGAGAATAAGTTAACCAAATCATTTAGCGTCTGTCATAAAAAATGAAAACACTCCCACAAACATAAACATAATAACGTTTGTATTAATTTCATATCCTCGAATCTCTTACTCTCGAAACATTATCACCATGTGACAAGTTCATCTAAAGCTTTTGAGCTTTGACTGCATCGTGAATATGAATTCATGGTGGTAGATAATTGGGATGGCTGCTTTTCTTTTTTCCCTCTAATTGCCGAGTTGGTAAGCAAGAAAACCCTAGCTTTAAACTTGGCTTTGATTGCACAAACGTGCACTTCCAAATGTAAAGAAAATTCAGAGAAATGTGAAGAGTGCTAGCTAGATTCCTAATGGCATTAGCCCTAGGGTTGATTGCTTCCTCACAAAATTTGATGAGAGTAGAGAGATTTATGATCATAAGTCAGCAATTTACACCACGTAGAACCCAAGCCATAAAATTCTGATTCTTAAACCACCGAGACAAGTAACTCTCTCTGTGTGGTCAGCTCTGCCTTAGCTCTGTTCTGTCCCCTGTTTAGTTTTACTTTTTGGTAACCTTTTCTCACTTTTCTTCTTCCCCTGTTTTAGCCATGATTAAATTGCTAAGTGCACGGAATTACTCAATGTGAGTGTCAATCCCCTGCATCATACATGCCTAAAAAGTCCTATTATTATTATTATTATTTAAAAAAAATCATCATCATCATAGAGAATCCCAATCCCCTGCCTCCTCTGTTCTCAGTAGGCTCCCAACCAATCGAACCTGAATACTCCCTTTTCTTTTCTTTTCTTTTCTTTTCCTTTGGTCATTTTTTGTTTGGCTTCATTACTTTCAACCCCTCTCCTCTGCTCTGGTGTTTGTGCATTAGAACCCTACATGTGAGGTGTCTCTGACCTAATTCACAACTACAACATTGTTAAGTGGCAAACTGCCAATAATTTGATCATTGATGAAAAGAAAACATTTTCTATTAAGAGCTCTCAATTTTCTTCCTTTCTAGTCGTAAATAATTTACCGACTCAAAGTCATAGTTCTTGACCTAAATGTAACATTTGCCTAAACACGACTTTTTTAAAAGAGCTAACGTGCTGCTTGTATCGAACTAAATATTCCTATATCTTTCCGTTTTTGGAGGTTTTCAATATCTAAATTACACAACAATCGGTAACCATCTCGTATCTCATTGGCTCCTCTAATACCTTTTGAAATTAAAACATATGTTTCGATGTAAAAATTTCAAACCTTGCCCATTAAAATATTCTAGTTTGAATACACATATTTTATATTACTATACTATTTCACCATTTACACGACAAACACCGATTATTTTGTTTGTATTATATTTTTTTTTTTCAAAATAAGAAATCAACTACCAAATTAATCACTTATTTAACAAAAAGAAAGAAAGTCAAAAATGAGTAATACACATATACATATACGTATATATAGTATATATAATATTTGCACTTAATTATGTTAGCTCCATGGCCGTGGGTGTCTACTGTCTACCCCTATTGGCTCTACGAGGTGAAACAGAGAATCTTGTGCTTACCCACCATGTGGGTTTGTGTTTTCCAACTATGGAAGCATTTAGAAAATCCTTCATGTCTTGTTCCTCTCTCCAACATACAAAAAAACGATTCCATTCTTATTTATATACATACACAGAGATAGAGAGAATCGTATCAATATTCATCACTCGATTATCCAATTCAATTAAAATAAACACTCTGTCCCCTGCACAGATTAGAAGACTCTCTGCTCAGAGAATCTCTCTGCTTTTATTTGTGGTCACAACCCACAGAACATGAAATTAAAAAGTGAAGACAGATATAGAAATCATGGAGAATCGATCAAAGCAAGGTAAGCATTGATGAGGAGAGTATTGAAGAATGAAGCAACAGGGGAATCAGAGTCCCCATTGAGCAGATGCCTGCTCAACTCTCATCATCATCATCATCGTCATCCCTCGTGTTGTTTTTTTTTTCCTTTTCCAACCATGTCTCTGTTCTCTGCTCACTCTCAAAAGGGATCTCTTTGGCAAAAAGGGTTCTCCATGATTTGAACAGATAGAACAGAACCTCCTCTCAATTCTCTTTTTGGATGCTTTCTTTTTGCACACTTTCTTTATTGATGTAGAATTGCAAATTGCTTCGCATCAACTTTTTTGTTCCAAAATGTGGCAGAAGAACAACTGAACAAGTGGCTGAAGTATTCCAGGGGAAGATTTATCATGCAAAATTCAAGAAATTGTTTTTTTTTTTTTTAATTTTTTGAGGAAGAGGAAATTATTATTAAAAATAGCGTTTTGTTTTTGTTTTATGTCCCAACTTCCAAGAAAAATAGTAAATAAAATAGGTTTTATGTATAAATATTGATTGTCCTACTTAGGATAGTTCGGTACACAAAGCTCTCATATATGCGAGATCTAGAGAAAGGGCAGACCATGATAGGTTCATAGTATGTTGTGTAACTTTGCATTTTTGCAAGAAGTTGTTTCCATACCTTGAACGAATGACCTTTAAATGACATGACAACAACTTTATCTTTACGCCTAAGCTCCCACTTAAGAGGCCAAACATATTAGCTCTTTAAGATTATATACATATAATCCTTCTTTGGTTAGAGAAGTGACCTTGATTTTGATAAAAATTTAACTTTTATGTTATTATCCATCATACTATTAGTTTTGTCAAAATGAACATGCTTATCAAATGTTGAATTTTTTTGAAGAAATTATTTGATATACAATGAAAAGATGAGGGGACATTGATGAATTGCAAGACTTATTTTGTAATAGTACAGCCTCTTTGAATAGAAAGTAAATGGTAAGGCTATATATACCATGCAAGTCTCTAACTACCCTCGCAGAACGAGTAGCCTTGTGACAGGGTGCCTCTTATATAATAGGGTCTTCAATTGAGGTCATAATTTACAGAGAAATGTAGATGAGGGTACATTGATGAATTGCAAGACTTATTTTGTGATAGTACAAGCCTCTTTGAATAAAAAGTTAGGTTATATATATCATGTACTACCCCACAAAGCAAGAAGCCTTGTGACTCAAGGCGGGACTTTAATATAATAGGGTATTCAATTGAGTTCATGGTTTACTATTATAAGGATTTAATTATCGATTCGATTATAAATATCGAAGCCCACCTTGTCTTTTCTCTTGATTTTTTAGAGGGCCATTGTCATCTCCCGTATTCGAAGATCTACAACATATCCTAGATTTTAAAACAAATGTCGGAAGCCCAAAATCAACTCACCTAAAAATTCAAGCATATTAATACAATATAAATCAATTCACCTCCAAGCATATTAATATGATATCAAAGTAAAATCTTATACACAATGGGTTGCAATGAGTGCTCCTTCCTTTCTTTTAGACTGATTATTTTAAAATTCATATACTGGCTAAAAGCTTGTAGAGGAGGAAAGCAAGAGCATGACATTAATCTCAAAATGTCTTGTAAAAGAGGGAAGGAAGAGTATAACATTAATCTCAAAATGTTAGATTTGCAATTGCTTGCATAACACATTCTCTTACAAAGTCCCCAAAACAGTTTATATGCAAGACTTCTCTTTGTCTCTTCACATTTGCTGCCCAACAGGCATCACTTCCGCTCTCTAACACTTCCAAGAAAATGAAGAAAGACTAACATAGCCACTGCTTTCTTCCTGCTCTGACCCATTACCATGAGAAGACACCTCAGTGATTCCACTGCTGCAAGAAGAAGAAGGCTGAGGAGAACCCAACTCACAGCTATTTTCCCCAGTGGGAAAAGCGCTATTCGCCTCCATATTCACAGTTCTCTTGCTGCTGGAGGAAATCCCAAGAGCTTTAGACTTCTTCTTCTTCTTCTTCTCCTGGAATATGCAGTATACAAGCCACTCTTCCCTATCCATCCTAGGGTTCTGCATGTGCACAGATTCGAAAACAAAAAAACAAAACCATATTATCATTAAAATGCAGAAGAAAACTAAAATCTTCGAATGGGTTTGCAGTATCATCAACTAATAAGATGTATGATTGATTCAAAAGGCACATAAAATGTAATTTTCGCTTGAGCAACCGCTAAATGATTAGGGTTGTTCAGAGTTCACCAAGTATACAAAGCTATATGCAAATGGGTTCAAGACCAAATAGATTAAGATTTTGATTATGCATGTCAGAACTCGAACGACTTGAACCGAGATGGTGGGTAAAGAGTCTAAAGACGACAGATATATTGACATAGTGTGTGGGAAAGAATTTCCCAAGACCAACAATGGGGGCTTAAACTAAGTGATTTTCGTTTTTGTGAATTAGGTTTTGATGTGAGTTTTGGTTTCTATACCTGAGTTGAGTTAGGGTTTGGTCCTGTACAGTTCACAAGGCTGTACTCATGCATGACCCAAGTAGTTTTAGAGGCAGAATTAGTCCCACAAGGGAGTTTGGCTTCATGGAAAACCAGAGATTTCTTCATTGCGACTGCCATGTTGCATCCTGAGTGGGCCACAAATAGCCTATCTTTGCCCACAACCCTCCAGTACCCAGAGCCACTGCTGGCTCTGATGCATTTTCTCCCATTCCCTTTCCTTCTGCTGAAGAAGTACCTCTTCTCCTTCAAATCACCTACAAATAGAAAATGGAAACCCAACACAATAAACAATGGAGCAATTGGGGGGGGGGGGGGAGGGAAGGACAATCTGTGTAGCATGGAATGACAGATTCAAGAAAGGAAAACTACTGGGTTATTTGGATTTTCTGGTTTCTCCTCTGTATGAACTAGGAATCTCAAGACAATATTACATTTAGAAAAACAAACTAAAAATCTGCGGCTTGTAAACAAAAAATAAATACAAATCCTCCATTAGTAAGAACCAAAAAAGAAGTTTACAAATCAAGTAACGAAATTTAGAAAAATACAATTTCTGAGTTTGATTTTTCTCCCCGCCCCATTAAACCAACCTTTCGGATTCATTCCGCAAATTAAACAAACAAAAAGACATAAAAGAAGGATTTTTTTTTTTTTTTTACAAACCAGGGAAGTCGGAGGGATGGGTCTGGAAGACATCAAGCTCAGGGATGACAGAAGCAGGGAGGGGGAGATTGGAGACTCTGTTCTTCAGATAGTGAAGGATGAGCTCTTCGTCTGTGGGTCGGAACCTCCACCCAATTGGCAATCTCAGCTCTCTCTTCTGGACGATATCAGAGGAGGGCTTCATCTCCATGACCCAGAAATTCAAAATCCGCAGACGACCCTGTTCCCGAACTCCGAGACCGAGCTCAATCAAGCAGAGAAACCCAAGTGGGTATTTATAGAATCCATGGCGGAGATTGGGAAGCAAGAAAAAGAGAATGGAAAGGCAAAACGAAAAGGAAAAGGCCTCGTGGGCTCGTGGGATGAAGTGGGTTCCTTTTTAAGGGGGAGATTTGGGGGAAAGCAATTCCAATTCCCAAAAATCCAAAATCCCAGTTGGAAATTGGAATCGGAAACGAAACTCCCTCCTCCGATTTCGATTTGCACTTCTTGACTTGGGACTGCTCTGTTTTGACGACCGTTTGGGTTTCCCCAAGCGTGTAAGGCATCGTTTATTTTTAAAAGGGAAGATAATTAAAGAAAGGGCTTCGCTGCGGTCAACAAGCGTACCCTCACGCGTACTGTGACCCAATGGCACGTGCCTTTTTCCATTCTCAAACGTGCAAGCCTTCCCAATTCCAAAAAACAGAGAGGGGGTTAATTGGGAGAAAGAAATTATGAGAGGAGAAGAAAATTTAAAATTTTGATTATGTAAATATTATGAAAGTAAAATTTTGACTAACCGATTGGTCTCGATGTGATTTTTTCTGAATTTTTCAGTTATGATTTGATATGCAGATCAGGAAGTAACTTCCTAATGTAATAATGTCACCTTACATATTTTTTTATGTGATCATTTTTTGAGAATTAGAATTTTTATTAATCGATTCGGTTTTGATTCTTCTTCTTGAAAGCTTTTAGTATGATTTGATGAGGGGAAATTTTCTATTTGTATTCCACAATTTGTTTTTGGTTTAGCTTGTCAATCGATCTTAACCTTAAGTTTCGATTAAGGTTTTAATTCAAACAATTAAAAAGTTATTTCGTTAGTAGACAATTTTAAGCATGTTTGATGATAAAACACATTTATTATGGATTAAATGCACGAAACGTTTTCAAAGATTCACTAAATTGCATTTAATTTATTAAAGTTTTAATTGTGAGAATTGAATTTAAAATTTCATATTTTAGGTTTGTAGAAATCCCTATTCACAAACATCATTATAACGATTATAATTGAATAAGATATCATAAATTTTATAGAATAATTTATTAAAATATAGTGGGATATACGAGTCGTACTTAAATATATTGTTATAATTTTTTTTTTCCAACTCTTTAAAATTTCAAATACATTATATTTTGTTTCAAAATTTACCAAATTTTGTATCATTCTAATTGTAAATACATAAACTTCACGATTTGAGTATCTGGGAGAGACTTAATCCAACGAATATGCCTTTTGTTTAAAAGAAAAATGAAGTAAGACATTTAGTAATAATTTTTTTTTACGACTTACTGAAAAATCACAACGTGCCTATGCTTTCAAAGAACAGCTCACATGCCAAAACCCCTTTCGTGCCGGTTTAACGTATAATTTTCATTGTCAATTATACAGTGCCCTCGAAAAGATATATTTGTCGAAATATTGAATAATCTGGTTTTGTCACCGCTTGGTAGAGTCAAAACCCTTTCCTTTGAATCCTTCTTACATATGCCTTCCACGTAAGTGAAATAATTTCTTTGTTATGGTGATATAATTATTAATAGTAATTTTTTGCCAAGTCAATATTAGAAAAAAAATAATAGACGATAAAGTATGATTGGGGGTTTTGACTTTATCATTTAGTTATATCTCATTTGTGAATAAATAAATAGAATTTGGAAGTCTATTTGATGTTAGTGTCCAATTTTGGAAAAGAAAAACTAAGAACCCGGAATAGAAAATGAGAATCTATTTTAAATATTTTCATAATTAAATTAGTTAAAAAATTAGTCGACCGTATGTTCATTTTTTATCCTCAAATCAAAAGTGATTTAACTCGCACACAAAAGTGAGTTAATGTGCTAAGGCGACATGTGGTCACGAGAACTACAAACTAATAATTCCGATTTTCTATTTTTTCATAACAATCAAAAATGGACAATGAAGTTGAAAACAAGATTTTTGATTTTTTAGTTGAAACGAGGATTTAATTAGTAAAAAAAGATAATATACTGGCCCACTATTTTAGTAAATTAGTTGGGTGCGAATAAAATTAGGATGTTGTTTGGGATTGAGAAAAAAATGAAAGAAAAAAAAAAAAAAGGAAACAAGTTGGTAAGTTGGAAGCTAGTGCTTCAGCATTCGAGCTAAAAAACAATCGAAGAAACCAACTTTCTAAAGAGTCATGTCAGTGGTTCAGAAATAGTGTTCAAGAAACTTCAATTTAGATAACGTCACAAAACATTTTTTGGCATTTTCCATAGTGCTACTAATGTACAGTTTTTTTACATGACTTGCATCCTAGTTTACTTCTATTTTTCTTCTAAGTTTATCCTTTTTTGAAGTAATTAATTCCAATAAAATGACAATATAACTTCTATTTTTAGGTAACAATAATAACAATAACGACAAAATAATTTATCCAAAAGTGTTTCTTAGAAATAAAACAATTTATTGAACAAATTATATATATATATATATATATATATATATATTTCTTTACTATATTGTTGTGAAATGTGCGGCAATTATGATGAATAGCTCGAAAAAATAAAGAGATAGATAAAATAACAAAAAACACACGGATTTAACATGGTTCGACAGTATGCCTATATTCACAGGAACGAGCGGTGGATGAATTTCACTTTTTCTAAGTAGGGTTTCATTATATGTATTATACTAACCCTAATAGTATAGAGGTATTAGAAAAATTTCTCAAATATCCCTATATCTTATCACAGATTCACAAAGGCGTTGCCCCCGTACCCCCAACCCATTAATCGTCTCAACCAATAAAACAATAAATTACAAGCCCAAAAGAGTGATATATGAAACTCTTAGCTAAAAATTAACCAAATTTATAAGAAGAAAAGAAGTTGTTTTATACCAAATTTATTAGAAATCTGAAAAGTCAAAGCAAAAAAGTCACCCAAAATTCATTGTTTTATATCTCCTTCTTAGGGCTGTAAGAGATCAGCCAAGTCTACTACTGAGCTATTTAGATTTGACTCGCTCTCTAATTCGACTTGAGTTGACCCGATTCTACTAAAATAGTTTGAAGTGTTAGAGTAGTACTTAGTGAGTTGAATTCAAACTTTATAATACGACTGATGAGTTTGATGTAACTTTTTAATTTTACTATATTATATTACAAAAGTTATATAATATAGGTATTTAAATGTATGTAATGTTCTATATATTTACATTATATATTTATTATATGTTTATTTAGTACATTTTTTTTTTATAAAAAAAAATCCTTTTCTTGCTTTATGAAAAGCTATTTATTATTATTTTTCAAGTAATTAATTTGAATAAGATGGTAATATATTTTCTACAAGGAATTGTAAGAATATCATTTCTCTAATAAATATTCTTAGAAATTAACTAATTTGTTGTTGAGATTTTTTGAAAAAAAAAATGGTTATGTTTGGAAAATGCAAGGGGTGTTTATGTCAAATTTTGAAATTTTGTTTTCAAATGAATAGTCAATTTCGCATTTTACCTCAAAATAAGGGTGAGCATAATTTGGTTAAAACCAAATTAACAGAGTAAATTTGGTTGGTTCAATTTGGTAAAAAATTTATTCAGTTTGGTTTGGTTTTCATTTTCTTTGAATTTTTGTTGGTTTTTTAAGTTTGATCCCTGTTTTAATGCTGACAAAGCACAAGTCGCTTATGTATGTATTTAGTGATTGAAAAGGTATTTAATTCAAATACACACATAAGGGGAAGTGGAAGCGAGGAGGAACTTCAAACTTATCATTATTCTGGCGTATTCCATGAAGATTGAAGAGTAAAAAGACAAAAACATTCATTTTTATTTATATTGCATTTAAGTTCTTTTATTACTTGGTCTATAATAATATATGCATCTGTATGAAATGGATTGATTGCTCAGACGACCTTTGATTGACCTTAGAGATCTAATCGTTCACATAAAACATTTTTCAAAATTACTTAAATCACACAAAAGTTTTCAAAATAAATTAAGGTAAAAAATTAAGGCTAAAATGATTTTGACAATGATTTCGGTTGATCGACATTGAATTTTTTGGGCAAAATATTAATTGTTAATGCCCTCAGTCGACCAACCAGTTCGAGCTTTAATAAGTTCGGTTGACCGAACTTGCCCGGAGTCAAAATGTTGACCAATGCGCAGTTGACTGACCTCTTGGTGTGTTAAATTCCTTGATTGACCGAACAGGGAGAAAGTCAACAATTTAACTTACCTAGGTTGACCGACCTGTTTTGAACTAACCTTCCTCGGTCGACCGAACAATAAAAATCTACTTTTTCAACTACTTGGTTGGTCGAACTTCATAAATGGTCAATCGGGCCTTTTACCTTGGTCGATTGAACCCACAAAGGGTTCAAAATCACCCTGAGATGGTCGACCATCCTTGTAATTCAAAATATCTTTGGTCGACCGAACTTATAAAAGTAGTCGACCATCCCTTGTTCTTGGTTGACCGAACCTCTTGGGTTCCAACATTTTTAAAAGTTAAAAACACGTTTAAAATTAATTAAACTTTTCTAATAATACCGAGTATGTTCCTAATGGTCATATTTTTCACAAAGTCTATATATACCCTTTCATAAGCTAAGATTAGCAACTTTGACTAACCCAAATTTTCTCTCTAATCCATTGTTAATCAAAGTTCCTCCAAACTATTTTTAATTATTAAAATCAATTCCTTTGGGGAAAAATATATTATACAAATCTCTCCAATTCTCTTTCATACTATTATTTCAAAATCATTTTTGAGGAGAGTATTTTATTTAGGGCATTTTATGTAATGCTCTGAACCCGCTCAGTGGGGCCTAGGGTGTATCACACGTCTCTGACACCATTCACGCAACATAAATAAAATACTATAGTACTATAAACATGTATACAAACCCATAAAGTAGTGTAACCAAATTCTCCATATTACATATCCAAGAAAGAAATTAAACATAACACTTAACATATATATGTTCCTTTAAACACTCACAAAACTATACCCTGGCCCAGAGCTTTCTAAGCTCGATCACCTGAAGGACCTAAAAAGAATAATAAATCGTTGGAGTGAGACACCTCTTAGTAAGGAAGAAAAAGCTATAATAGTGTGTGGTAGAGAGTTTAGTACATACAAAAATAATCATCTATAATTTAATATCATTAGCACCAAAGAGTCCGCATCATCAACTACATCATTGACATATGATAACAACATACACACAACATAAATATTTTTATTGATAATTCCCAAGAATAAGGAAGTTTCCCCGCTCATACAAGTAACTTCTTTCTGATCTAACATTAATGCTAGGGCACTCACCTTACTCAGTAAGTCCTCGGGTTATGTATCCAAGCAAAGTTTCCGAAAATAGGGAAGAATACTCGCGCATACAAATAGCTTCCCTTTGCTCTGGTACCCATAGAAAATTACCAGGGCACTCGCCTTTCTCAGCAAACCCTCGGGTGGATAATTTTACTTTACCATAAATACTTACATAATTATAGTTACATGCATCCAATGTCATCATTTCACAAATAACCACGTATACAAGCATATCACAACTCATCCACACAGGATACACACATACTTCATGTACACTCATAAAGGGTCCATAACCACATAAGTGATACAATTCACAAAGGACCCACATCCACATAGGAATATTGTCCACACAGGACTTACAACCACACAAGTTACTACACAAGTTTCCCAACCATACAGGTTACAAATCCACACACACACAACTTCGTTCATAGTAAATCGATAAAACAAACTCCTCATTCCACTGCTAATGTTTTACCCCCTTAATATAAATGCCCATATAATGACCTCCTCATACCACTACCAACGTTATATGGCGATTTATATCAGGTACGATATAACGACCTCCTCATACCACTACCAACGCTATATCGCAATTTACATGAACCATAAAACAATACATATCCATAACATGACAAATCATCCAAGCACATCAATGCATTCACCACAGTATACACAATCAGACAGTATTCACATTCAAGCAGAATTTACAACCCAAACAGTTTCCACAAGCGAACAATAATCATAATCACGCAGTACTCGCAACCATTTAATTACGAAAGTTATTTTCATACCATACGATTTTTCCCAAATATGAAATATATTCAAAATCATTACTTTCCAAGTGCCTAACTATTCAGATAATTCATACCTATATATATATATATATATATATCTATATATATATATATATAGATATATATATTTGTATACTTGAATTTAACCGGTTTAAAATTAATAAAAAAAAACTACTATAACGTTTTCCCCTTACCTGCTCCTCAAGATTCTGCCTAAATCGAATTGATAATGAAACCCTGTATTCTAAAAATCATTATTTAATTAGTTTAACCCCAGGATATTTATCATTTATCATCTCCCAGGTCCACACACTCTTAATACTTAATTTAATATTAAAATACCCTACTTACCCTGGTTTTGGAGTGGTGCCCAAGTACTCTAAACTGAAAATTTGTTCCACCTACACTATAAAGAATCTTCCTAGGAACCCTATGATGGTTCCTGATTGTCAAAACAAAGCTTAATAGGGCCGGAATCGAAGGTAGAAGAGTGGAGGTCCGTAGGGTTTCTTGAGAGAGAGAGAGAAAAATGTTTATTATGAATTTTCAATTGAAGCTCTCGGTTGTTATACCTTCAGCACTGTTAGCCAAAATCGTTGACGGTTTCGTCTGACTCTCAGAAAACCGTTGCCGATTTTCTGTTTAACTGGTCAATTTTTACCGTTTAACCTGTTGCTGACTTGCGGTAATTCCTCATAACCGTCGCCGGTTTTCTCCTCACTCCAAAAAATTGTCGCTGGTTTTCTCCTTAACCAGCTTCCTTTCCAAAATCACTGCCGGTTTTCTATTCTCCTCTTCCAGCCAAAAACCTCTTTTTATAAATTATTTTTATTATTTAATTTTTTCAAGTCTCTACATTTTATTTACATATACTCTTACTTAACACTTAATTTTTGGAAAATATTTTTGAGAGTATTGCTTAGGTTTTCTCCCGGTTATTTCTTTGATAAAAATTTTTAGGAGAAAATTATTTATAACACAAATATTTTCTTAAACTTAAATTCCTAAATTCTTCAAATATTCTTTATCTATAAAAATATTTATATGAGAACATAATACTCATTTTTCATATATTTTATTTGTGCATAGATTAGTTGATAAGCATTATTTCTCTACTGAGCATAACTCATATAATGTTAGAGTGTATGTATTTGAGCTTTAATGATGTACATCTTTGCTTGTATTTAGAAGCATGTTTATATGTACGAAAAATGTTTTTATGTACCGGTTGGGTTTAGCTCGTAAATTTATTTAGGGAGTCTCAGTCCCGTAAGTGAGACTAGTTTGGTTCAGCCCGATAAATTGAACTAGAAAGTCTTCGCCCCGTAAGGGAGACCAATTGAACTTAGCCTAGTAATTGAGTTGGGGTTTTCCTTACCCCGTAAGGAGAGGATGTAAACGGCTTCTGTTCCGCCCGTTTAAGTGAGTAGGGATAGTGCAATCCTTTAGGGGTATGCCCAAGGCGGGGACGTAGGCTGGTTTGGCCGAACCTCAATAAAAAAATATCGTGTGTCACTCTCTCTCTATCTCATTTAATTACTCCACTTTAGTTTTCATATGTGTATGCTTGCTTATTTACTGTTTTAATTATTCGCATGCACAAGTGTATGTCTGCACTGATTGTATAATCGTTTTACATACATACATTTAATATTGATTGAGATATGAACTGTGGTGAATCGGCAAATATTTAAAATTAGTCAACAAAATTTTAAAACCCAATTCACCTCCTTTCTTGGGATCACACCTATTTTGACAATTTTTATTTTCGATTTTCGGTTTGGTTTTTAGGTTCGGTTAATCGAATTAACCAAATAATATAAATTAATAATAAATAATTATATACATTAGATATTAAAATATTTTTAATATTGTATATACTAAAATTTTATTTATTTTATATATATTAATATATATTACAATTTTATATATATTAAAAATCTATATTTTATATATATATATATATATATATATTAAATCAGTTAAAATCGGTTAACCAATTTAACCGAAATTCGGTTTGATCAGTTTTGAGTTCGGTTAAATATGAAATTTCGATCAATTTGGTTAATGGGATTTTTTAACTACAATTTTTTGGTTAATTAACTGAAATAACCGAATCGTCCAAATGCTCACCCCTACGTCGAAGCACACATCAAGAAGAAATATATATATATATATATATATATATATATGTTTGTAGGCCAAAAGTGGCTTCAATCTAATAGGCCTCTTTGATCTTGAGTAAGTCGAGAAGTATGTTAATTATTTATTGACGCGTGTGAGCTCATTCAAAATATTCATTAATCTTATGTTTGGGGAAACGTATTAAATTTGAATTTGTTTAGACAAAATGTAATATAATATTATATTAAATTTTATTCAAATTCACCTAAATTTAAATTTAAGATCTAAAATTCATACTATTAAATACAACGTATGATAATGATTTATAAGTTAGTCAATTATTATTACAATGCTCCCTAATAACGGAAAAACATTTAATTTGAGAAGAAAACAAAAAATAATATATTGGTTAAATGGTCAGAGTTCGAGTTTGAAGGATTACGAATTTCCATTTGAGATAATACCTTAATATTTAAGTGGAGAAGGGTAGAAAGGAGCCAATTGTTCTGATGACTTAGTACAGTATACAAAGAGCCTCGAACACTATCGTTTCCGAAAAAATAAAATAAAACTATATGTATGCTTCTACATGAAGTTCAAAAATATAGTTATGTATACTTCTAAATATGGACTCCATCTTTCCGGTATATATATTTGCCACCGCTTAAAAGAATCAAACCCCTCAACAAATTGCCCTTATATGGGGTGATACGATGATTACTAATAAATTGTTTTTCAAAAAAATAGAAAATTTTGTTATCTGAGGGTTTTGAGTCTTTTGACTTTATGAGATTAGAAGTACACTAAGGACTATTAATTAGTTTGTGTGTATAATTAAGTTACTTAATGCACTTCAACAATTTAATTACTTACGCGTTCTCTTTAAAGGAATATTGAAATTGATAGACTCAAAATTTATCTTGAAAGAGCCAAATCCATTCTCAACTAGTTGCTCTTCTACTTTTACTAATAAATTTTTCGTCAAAGTCAATATTAAGAAATGGAAAAATTTGTCATTTTAGGGTTTTGACTTTGACAATATTAGAAGTAAATTAAGAATTCCTATTTAGTCCGATTGTATAATTAAGTTACTATATATGGGTTTCGACAATTTGAGTCTCTGTAAAAAAAAATTTCCAAGTTGATCGAGATTCATGTTTTAGGGGTTATGACTTTTTAATTGAGATAAGACGTTGTTATTGGTTTTCAAGTTGGAGAGAAGCCTGAACTCTAAAAAAGGAAAAATGGGAGTTGGATAAGTAAGCTAGAAATTAATAGGCTGGATAGGAATGAGGAAGATTTTGAAATGACTTGGTGCATATAATGCTAAATGGCTAGATGACACCAAACAACTCTCATCCCTCTCAATGCCAGCGTATAGCTTCATTCATGATGTGTGTGTGTGTGAGAGAGAGAGAGAGAGAGAGAGAGAGAGAGAGAGAGAGAGAGAGAGAGAATGAATAATTTCATAAAGAGGTTCAAATATAGAAGAATTGATGAGAGAGAGAGAGAGAGAGTAATTTCATAAAGAGGTTCAAATATAGAAGGATTATTTGGGAAGGAGAATTATGCATATAATTAATAGCATTTATATTAATTTTTGTTTGGTAATTTATTATTAATTTTAAATTATTCTACCTTACGCGGCAGAATTGTCTTTCACGTGTTTAAACAAACAAACGTGACATACATGGTAAGTGATGTTGGAAATATAATAGAAGGAAAAATATCTACTAATAAAATTAATCTTAAATAAAAATACAAATATCTTATCTGAAGACTGAAGTTGAGCCGTGAAAAACTAGTGTCTTCAAAGTCAATTTCGTGCCTATCGAGAACATTTCTCGGTGCATGTATCACTGCACGCATGACCTCCAGGATTACCTAGCCGACTTGATTTTGTGTACACTCACAAATATTGAGGGTTCAATTTTAGGTAAATACACTCACGGAACCAACGGTACCTGTGGGTGGTGAGAATTTATTCTGTGAGTCAGTAGGGACCGTGGATGGTGAGAGTTCGCTCTGTGAGCCAGCGAGGATTGTGGATGGTGAGAGCTCTTTATGAGCCAGCGGGGACCGTGAATGGTAATGGAGATGTGTCATAGGAGTCAGATTGGCCGAACGTCCAACTGATGCACGGAAGCCGTGTCCGCATTCCGGATTTTACCTAATCAAAGAGACCTAGGGAGAGGATGATAATCCGTAAGTTTGATGCCGCACTAGGGGGTCCAAAGGGCTTGTTGGTAGATGGAGTTCCTATGTAATAAAATAATAATAATAAAAATAGGAGATGTAGTGTCATTTAGTTAGCTAACAAAATATAAATCTCAAGAAATAGTAGAAGATAAAGTTATTTAGAAGAATAAAAATTGTATCTTAAAATAAAGTCGGATCATAGTTTATATAGGCAAAATTAAGGATAACTTCCAGTATCATAAATATGAAACCGTTAAAGTAGTAGTTAATATTTTAAAGTATTAAAACTAATATATAAATTTAACATATACTTAATGAAAATAAAACCGACAACTTTTATATAATATTTATTAAATAGATAATTTTTTTTAAAAATTTAAAGCATTTAACATAAATGTAGTAATATCAACAAGTGAGTCCCATTAGAACGTGAGATACGTAGTAAGTGGGTCTCACTCCTAATAAGCACGATGCTACCGGCCTATAGAGTCTTACACGTCACGCGTTTGATGTCTAGATATTAAGAAGTGCAAGGGTGACAAGGGAGGGTTAGCTCCCGGTATAATTTCGACTCTTTGAGTTAACCATCAATATATATTAATTTCGCCAAAATTTAAATTCGGAATGCTCTTCCTCGCATCTTTGATCTCTCTCATATCCCATAATTTTTTTACCATTTAAATTCTTTTTTATTTTTTCATTCTCAAGGTTATTGATGGGTTCTTGTTTTTTTTTAAGAAAAAAAAAACGTGGAAAGAGATATTAAACCAGAGATTTGTTGCATATCGCAAGACTAATATAGGCAAAAAAAAAAAAATGCACAGCCGGGTTGGCTCAAGTGGTAATGGCAACTTGTGATTTTGGTGGTCTCAAAGTCACAGGTTCGATTACCCTTCGAGAGTTTATCTCGGTGAATTACTAGGAGTGTGTCAATGGGCAGGCGACTTTCATCCCCTCGGGTTTGGTGTCGTACCATAATGTCCAAAGTTGCGTGATGGTAACTAAAGTCCTCAGATTATCAAAATATACATATAGGCAAAAAAAAAAAAATCTTGCTAGGCATTAGTTTTTAGCAAATAAGATAACTAAATTTGCAAGAAAAATTAGGGGAGAGCAAGTTCTTCTAACTTGATTGAATAACTATTGAAGAATTGAACTTATGCTCAAATGGAGACAGTTCATACTCAAGGAAGAGTTATAGAATCACAAGTGAGGGGAAGTTTGCTGGAAATTTCACTTATGAAAATCATCTCACTTTGAAAAATTAAGTAGTATTTGAGTTTAAACTTTTGTGTCAAGTAAGTGCTCTCTTAAAACTTTTCGATCACAAACTTAGTCCTTCAACCTTCAACTATGTTGGCAGATCAGGAAAACTAACTTTATGTCGATTTTACAATGTTGCTGGTCCAAAGTTAAGAACTATTGACTCTCTTTTTCCTTACTAGAAAAAGAAAATCATCATGGACAAACTTATCAATACATGGTTAACTACCAACTTGACTCGAAAACTTAAGTTATTAGTATAATAGAAATTGTGTAATTTTCCAACAAATCGTCGACGGTTTCTATATACCCATCGACGGTTTTTGGCAGACACATTTTTAAGGAGAAAATCATCAACGATTTACTAGAAAATTACACAATTTCCTTTATAATTAGGTTTTGAGTCCAACTATGTGTAAACATCAATTCTCTAATTAATTTTTTCAATGTGGGATAAACTCACAAATAGATTTTCAACACAAATTTTGGATAACGAGAATCAAAGGAAGAAAAGAAGCAACTTGCTTTGTAAACTTAGAAATCAAAGCTAAGAAACACACGCAATATCTTGACCTATCTCCTCCCCCCATTTCAGCCAATAAATGGATGATTTTTTGCCCTATCAATTTAGTCATTCATGTTTTTCCCACTTG